>NC_041332.1:5896926-6097228 GCF_004354835.1 Perca flavescens
CCCATCCTAATATCACCCCCAGGGAATCCTCCTATACCTGAGCTGCTGTGTGTGGTCTCTGTCTCTGGACTCCCCCTCCAACCCTCTTCGGACCCGGGTCTTGGTGTTGGCGTGCCTCGTCAGCGATGGCAGGATCTGGTGTTGCTCTGCGGCTGCATGAATTCAGAGAGCTTGAGGACTGCAGACAGCCAGATGACTTAAAGTGCTCATATTATTCTTTTGGGCTTTTTCCCTTTCCTTTATTGTGTTACTGTATCTTGTGCACGTTATAGGTTTACAAAGTGAAAAGTCCCCCCCCAAAGGGACTTACCATCTCCAACAGAAAACTCTGTTCACCAACTGCTCCAAACAGCTCTATTGTAGTCCAGCCTTTACTTCAGAGACCAACGTGGTCACTTTGGAACACACGTTATAATGCTCGCCTAGCTGCTAGCATGGTACACCCTCATACTCTACTTCTGACTGGCTAGTAGTCCTTACCTAGGTACTGTCAGGGCCCTCATACTCTACTTCTGACTGGCTAGTAGTCCTTACCTAGGTACTGTCAGGGCCTCATACTCTGCTTCTGACTGGCTAGTAGTCCTTACCTAGGTACTGTCAGGGCACACCCTCATACTCTGCTTCTGACTGGCTAGTAGTCCTTACCTAGGTTATGTCAGGACACGCCCTCATACTCTGCTTCTGACTGGCTAGTAGTCCTTAACTAGGTACTGTCAGGGCACGCCCCCATACCCTACTTCTGACTCGCTAGTAGTCCTTACCTAGCTACTGTCAGGGCACGCCCTCATACTCTGCTTCTGACTGGCTAGTAGTCCTTACCTAGATACTGTAAGGGCATGCCCTCATACTCTGCTTCTGACTGGTTAGTAGTCCTTACCTAGGTACTGTCAGGGCACACCCTCATACTCTGCTTCTGACTGGCTAGTAGTCCTTACCTAGCTACTGTCAGGACACGCCCTCATACTCTGCTCCTGACTGGCTAGTAGTCCTTACCTAGCTACTGTCAGGGCATGCTCTCATACTCTGCTTCTGACTGGCTAGTAGTCCTTACCTAGGTACTGAGCATGTGCAACTCCCAACAAAGATGGAACAGCAGTGAGATGTCTCACTCTGTAGCTAAAACAGAGAGCTCAACACACAGGGTGAAAAGAGGACCTGCAGCAATCTGCAGTAAACCTATTCTGATATAACCTCTAAATACAATTATCAACCTGAATATTAGCATAAAATAAGCACTTTAACACCAAAGTGAAGAGTCAGCAATCCAAACTTTCTTAAAAAGAAATTATATTAAGTCTAGGGTTGCAACTAACGATTATTTTAATTGTTGAATAATCTGACCATTATTTTCAGGATGAATGGATTAGTTGTTTTTCTCTATAAAATGTCAGAAAATGGCGAAAAATGTGGATCAGTGTTTCCCAAAAAGCCCAAGATGAATGTCTTGTTTTGTCCCCAACTCAAAGATATTCAGTTCACTGTCACAGAGGAGAGAAGACACTAGAATAATATTCACATTGTTCCCCCAGGCAGTCAAAGGCACAAACCCTCCTCTCCACTTCCGTCCTCTATAAAGACTTGTGTGAACTAAACCCCAAAAACTGGAAGTGCAATAACATTACTTATTACATGGCTTGCTTGAATTCTAATGTAGAATGCGGTCTGTTATTTCTTGATAACAGACCGCTGCTAAGGATAACACACCGTTGCCATGCAAAAGCAGAGCGTTGCCATGGACGCAGTTCTGTTCACTCTGGAGGACAGCTATCAATCAATCCGCTGAAAGAAGTCCGGATAATTTAGCCTATCAACTGTGGCAAAAAGTGGGGAAACGTGGAGCAACTTCTGTCCTCCAATTCAAGCAATGACAGCAGATCTGATGAGCGTCTATCGCTAGTATCTTTCTATACCGTCTATGATCGCGTCGGGGTCCTGATCACCCTGTCGGGGTTGTATTCGCTATAACAACCGCCTCGCTCTACATCATCCCTTACGTATGGAGTGCCACCTCATCGTGTTTATTTATCTTGACTGTTATATTGTACTTTTAAAATTTTATATTTCTGTTTGTCTGTGATTTAATGGTCATATTGAGAGCTGCTAAACTGTGTTTCGTAGTTGAAAACAATGACAATTAAGATCTTTTCTATTGTACATTTATTAAGCTGCAAACAGAGAATTTTTCACTTTTTTTAATAAAAAATGACTCAAGCCGATTCACCGATTATCAAAATAGCTGGTGATTCATTTAAGAGTTGACAACTAATTGAGTTTACTTTGACTTCTGTTACAAAAGTGGCGTGTGATGCGTGTATTCTGTGTGATGGGGACTTTGTACATTTACATTTTTGTATTCCTTTCTGTTACAGATCGTCTCGTCTGGGGAGAGATGTACGTGGATTGTATCCAGGACAGCTGGGTAGAGTCCATATTGTCCACTCAAAGGATCGTGGGTAAGGCTGTGTGCGAATCTCTCCTCAGTCTGCCAAAAACAATATTTTACTTTCATGCTCTTACTTACAAATGTATAAATCTTAAGTAAAATTTTTAATCACGGAAGACTTGTATCATGTGGAAGCGCCGACCCTTTTGTTGTTATTACTTAGAATTCCTCATGGCATTTTACAGCTTTAAAGAGGAAAGGCCAACTGTCCAAAATTTGAAGGGTTAATCCTCTGGGGATGATGAATGTGTTTGAAAAACTTGCAACGCACCATGCAGGCGGTTTGTTATGAACCATTGGTACATACTGTATAGCTGTGAAAAGTAATGCACTGTAATTTGTATTTATTCAACATATTTACCAATGTATACACCCCATTGACTGCTACACTGTACAGTTTTTATACACCAAAATTAGCCTGCGAAAACCCTGACGAACTTCCGATAAATTTGAGATTTGATCTGCAAGTCCGTCTGACCAAGAGCCCATTCAAGCGCATTTCCAATTTTTCCAAATCGAAGAACCAATCACAATCGCTGAGGCGGGCTTTACACAATGACAATCGCTCTGATTGGTTTTAGTTCTATCCAATTGCGCACAGAGGCGTTTGAGCGGCATACGTTGGTGACGCCCCTTCGGAAATGGGCTGTGAATGACCCAACTCGCAGTTACAGCTGAGAGTTGGTCTGGTGTCAACCAGGCTAGCTAAAATTAACATTTTTAAAAGAAATAAAAGACAAGTCAGAGGAGGTTCAAGTTCAAAAAGGGTTCTCATGTGTCATGTCTTGTTTGACTTCCTGTCGCCTCCTTCGTGATCGTGAGCCCGGCCCTAACCTGTCTCACATGTTCATCCTATACCTCTTTATTTTAGTCTGGTGTTCTCGTGTTTCAGTGTCTGATTGTCTGCGTCTGTCTGGCTCTCAGTGTGTCTTCCTATTGTTTAATTTCCTCCAGTGTATTTGTATTTTCTTTTGTTGCCTGCTAGTTTCTTTGTTGTCTTTTTTGGATTCAGCTTTTTGTCATTAAAGCTGGCTTTGTGTTCTATCAACCAGTCTACTGACTGTCCTCCCTTTTGAACTCTCAAACCCTGACAGTATACAGTCAAATAAAGATCAAAACAATCATTTTGAGCTTTTAAGTCAGTCAGCACCATTTGTAAAACTCTGAGAAACAAGTAACTTACTTAAAATATGAAATTCATTTGTGGTAACGGCGCATTCATGTACCCCTCGGACAGTCCGAGATTTCGAGTTCGGTGTGTTCACGTGCTCTCAATCGGAACGCCGGAAAGTTATTCTTCAGTACAGGGGCAAGTTCAATCTCAAAAAGGTGCGTTTGTGATAAACTGAAGGATGAAGGGTTCTTCTATATTTTGAGAAGACTCTCCTCCTTCTTAAGCTAAATAAAGATTGGATCAGCTGGAAAATGCATCGTCACAAAGCTGAAAACAGGGATGTATTTCTGACACCATTAAAGTTATAACATTTTTTTTAGAGATACGTGGTTCTCACAGGACAGCAACACTACTTTAGGAACAGCTGGCCGGTGTACCTGAGTTCCTGCCGAGTCACCAGTGGGTGGGTCCCTTCACTCCGCGAGCACTGATTGGTTTCTTTGCTGCGTTGCCTTCTTTTGTTTGACACCGACAACACGCCTCACATCAACCTCTGCATCCATGCACTCTCACCGATACTGACCCTAACACCTCATTGTTATAATTCACTGTAACTTGCTTTAATACATTTCAGTTATTTAATCACTATGTTTGGCCCACCTGTGTTGTGGCCGGTCATAACATCTATCTGATACAAGACAAAACAAGCATTTTCATTTATAAAAAAGGTAACCTACACATCAAACTTAGAAAGTGAGTTTCAGTCAAGAAATAAATGACATGAAGTACTAAAAATTGTAATTTATTATGAATGTAATCATATATTTTGTAATGAGTAGTCTGGTGCATTCTAACAGAGAGGTAGCCACAATAACTGAATCAAGTAAACATGTCTTAGGAAAAATATCAAAAATATACTTAAAGTAATACACCACCGTTTGTTGAAATAGTTCTTATCACGTTCTACCCTGGCTGTAGATAGGTGGGTCAACGCATTGTTTGTCTCAGTGCAAGTAATTAGGTTGTTTTTTTTGTCTTTTGTTGGCTCACTTTTACTCACAGCATGCTAACCGGCAACATAGGATTCCATTCACTACGCTAAGCTAACTAGCCCCGGACTAAAACGATGCATACACAAAAAATGCGTTGGCCCACCTATCTACAGCCAGGGGAGACCGTGATAAGCCCTATTTCAATAAACGGTGGAGTATCCCTTTAAGCCCCTCTGCATCTGCTTTTCAACACTTTATGCAAAGCCTGTCAGATCCCCCCCTTTGGAGAATTTACGTAGGGAAAGTATTGTCATTTTCAAAGATTCCTTTTGAAATATGAGACCATTTTCATTGTAACCTTTGTGCGTCAGACGTCCTTGAAAGATGCATGATGTGTGTTCACTTCCAATGCATTTGTTTGAATCATGTTACAGCAAAAAAATAACCAAACTAGACAAACAGGTTAGTCTTCTCCTGCCATCTGGCTCAGTGTTGGGCAAACACTCTGACCCGGTCTGTCTGCAGGTTTTCATGCACGAGTTGTTTATTTAGTTACTGTACGTACACACCGCTGTATATATGGTACGTTCTTTTTGTCTTGTAATCGTGACTAGTAGCTTGAGTGTGACGTCACATCCATGTCGGAAAACGAATAACCGCGGGGTTGTTGCGTTCTTTTTGTCACACAATACTACGAGTCGGAGAAAAGATGGATTTTTGTAACATTTTTAGTAACATTTAGGATTCTATTCACCCAGTTATTGACATATTACACACATATATTTCACAGTTTGATACATGAAAATTACGTTTTGATTAACATTAACGTTAGGCTACTGCTCTGCTTTCTGCTCAAGGCTCGGCTTAAAGCCGTTGTTGTCATATAGCAACCAAGCGTCTCTAGCCAATTTCAGCTGCACAACCTACAAAATAACTAATCAGGCGGTATTTAACTCCTAATAAGACTGTAGAGACATGTCTATAGGTAGCAGTATACAGCACTATGTTTAACTAATAAGACTGTAATAAGACTGTAGAGCACTATGTCTATAAGGTAGAGACATGTATACAGCGCTATGTTTAACTCCTAATAAGACTGTAGAGACATGTCTATAGGTAGCAGTATACAGCACTATGTTTAACTCCTAATAAGACTGTAGAGACATGTCTATAGGTAGCAGTATACAGCGCTATGTTTAACTCCTAATAAGACTGTAGAGACATGTCTATAGGTAGCAGTATACAGCACTATGTTTAACTCCTAATAAGACTGTAATAAGACTGTAGAGACATGTCTATAGGTAGCAGTATACAGCGCTATGTTTAACTCCTAATAAGACTGTAGAGACATGTCTATAGGTAGCAGTATACAGCGCTATATGTACGACTTCTTCATTTGGTTACAACAAAGACAAAAGTGCTTAAAATTGTAGAAAACCACAATGTTTACTACGTGTGATGCACGACGTAGCCATCTTTGAAAGTGAACTCGGGGTCCTCGGAGTTCAGACGACTTGACGAGTCGTATATATACGACCTCGGGGGCGCTCTTTTCGCAACTTCCGGTTCGTAACTCCGAAAAACAACTCTATAGATATAGAGCCACTTGGCCGGCCATGACAAAACACTAATGTACTTAAATATCCGGGGTCCCACATTTCTAAGATTTTTCTTAAAATTAGGAGTGTTTTAATCTAAACTACGATCTTTTTTCTAAACTTAACGAGTCGTTTCGGTGCTTAAACTTACTGCAGCATGCTGCTCACTTTTTTGGTCTAAACTCCACTACCATCCACGGATGCTGAAAGGGACCGTCATCTGACGGTGCCTGTACCTGCCTCACAGTCACCTTTTGGCGGCTAAACAACTGCCGCAGGTAGCCGGCGTCCTGGAGCTCTGTAGCGGCTAAATACAGCCAGAAACTGCTGCATGGCAAAATTCATTATTAAAGTGCTGGAAAGTTGGCTCCTTGACCATTTTTTCTTATGAATAAAAATAATGAATAGTTGTTTGAAATAAAGCATGTTATCTTAACTAAAATATAGCATTAAACATTTATTTCAACATTTATCTTAAGTTACTTTTTTTTTTTAAGAAAGTTGTCGGGCGCCTGGCTAGCGCCCATATATAGAGGTTCACTCCTCGACGCAGCGGCCGCGGGTTCGACTCCAACCTGCGGCCCTTTACTGCATGTCGTTTCCCCTCTCATTTCTTCAGCTGTCCTATAAAAATAAAGGCCTCAAATGCCCAAAAAATAATTTAGAAAAAAAGAAAATTACAGTGGGGAAAAAAGATGGGAAATACTTTCTTTTTATGATCCATAGAAATATGTATCCATATCCAGTTGAAATCTTTGTAGCACAAGTTTAACCCTGTTAATCCTATTACATAGTGTGAGTTTCCAAGTTTGGAAGTCGACTTCACATGCTCTCAAGTAGGAAAGTTATTATTGTTTTTTTTAAGATGGGCTTTTCCGCCTTTATTTTGACCGGACAGCTAGGTGTGAAAGGGGGGACAGAGAGAGGGGGGAGACATGCATACTGAAATCGTCTCAGGTCGGATTCGAACCCTGGACCTCTGCGCCTGCTCTACCCACTGAGCCAACCCGGCCATGTAAAGTTCTTTTTAACATTAGATAAGCTGGTGATATATTGCAGAAATTCTTCTTGACCATTTTTCTTATGAATACGCAATTTCCAAAAATAATAAATACTGTAGCTGTATGATATACAGCATGTTATCTTAACTAAACTACAGCATTAAACATATTTATTTCAACATTTAATATCTTGAAAGACTCTGCCTTAAGCTTGTTGTTGATACAGTATTGATCACAAACTATAGATGCTTCCTCTACACATTAAATACCAAAAATCATCTTGATGAAGGGACAGTAACGTCATTGTGTAATATGTGTAAAAAAAATGTCAGAGTATAGATCACTACATGATGATCACTACAGATTGCCAGACCTGCTGTGACATCACTCCCTTACTGTAATCATCAACGACATCATCATCGAGATCATCGGCAGTTTACAGAACATATTTCTCTCCAGTGACTGCAAAACTACAGTGCACAAGGGGTAATGACTCACTGACCTCAGGCAACGCTTATAGAGTCTTTGGTTATAACTTTTGATTTCAAGGCAGGGCTGTAGTCAAGATCCACTTAATCAAGTCCAAAAAAGTGAAGGGAAAAAAGGTGATAAAAACAATCAAACCTGTGTGGGTGTGTAAGATGAGGCCGTGTCCGTGCGAAGAAACAATACTCACGTGTTGGGTTGTGACATGAAAAGCACCTGTTTGTCCCTAACTGGGGTCACCTTACAGGTGAGGCTTTACGTGATTAACATCATGAGTTTGCAGAATGTGACAGCTAACCAGTCAGACAGCCTCGCTGATCATTCATCATCACTGCAGGAACAACAACGTGCACTATATCACTGTTTTTCTCAATCACTTTGGCCCAATCCTCAAATCACTATTAAACTTTGTCAAACTATATATGACTATTTGAGCATCAGGTCAGTTGTTAACATCACTATAGTCATGTATTATTGCTTTGGTACTAAATGCACAGAGTAAGCCAAAATAGTCAAAATGGCTGCGTCATGCCAAAGGTTTTTCCCTCGTTGCACTGCAAGGGAGGATATCAGGTGTGATGTCGATTAAATGTTGTTGTCAGACAGAGAGGAGAGATTGGATGACCCTTGAGGTTGATGCATTTGCAGGAATTTTTCTTTTCTCTTGC
Organism: Perca flavescens; assembly: GCF_004354835.1. NCBI lineage: Eukaryota > Metazoa > Chordata > Actinopteri > Perciformes > Percidae > Perca > Perca flavescens. The sequence continues at coordinate 5,905,229 of NC_041332.1, forward strand.
ACATCTTGTACAACAGTTCCTGATAATTTTGCTGTTGTATATCTTTTGATCCAATAGCAAATAAATGCTAACTATTTTGATCTGCAGGGCTTACTACCAAAGCAATAATAAATGACTATAGTCACGTGAACAACTGACCTGATGTTCATATAAATAGTCATATATGTGTTAATGTGTAAAGTAACTAAAGCTGTACGATTAACGTAGTGGAGTAAAAAATACAATATTTCTCTCTGAAATGTAGCAGAGTAGTAGTAGATAGTGGCATGAAACGAAAAGACTCAAGTAAAGTTAAAGTACCTCAACATTTGTACTTTAGTACAGTACTTGAGTGGATGTACTTAGTTACAGCACTGGACCTGATGCATGTGGTTGTTGTTTGACAGCAGCTGGTAAAAGATGCCAGTGTTGTAGTACTTTTGGAAAGTCTCGGTCTCGAAATCTCGTCTCCATCTCAGATAAAGAGGACTCAAGACCGGTCAACCAATGTGTTGATGTTGACCGATAAACTGAAGGATGAAGGGTTCCTTTATGTTTGGAGAAAATTCTCCTCATTCTTAAGCTAAATAAAGTCTTTAAAAAGTATCTCGGATCAGCTGGAAAATGCATCGTCACAAAGCTGAAAACAGGGATGTTTTTCTGACACCATGAAAAGATTAAAAACATTTTAGAGATACGTGGTTCTCACAGGACAGCAACACTACTTTAGGAACAGCTGGCCAGTGTACCTGAGTTCCTGCCGAGACACCAGTGGGTGGGTCCCTTCACTCCGCGAGCACTGATTGGTTTCTTTGCTGCGTTGCCTTCTTTTGTTTGACACCGACAACACGCGTCACATTAACCTCTGTATCCATGCACTCTCACTGATACTGACCTTAACACCTCATTGTTATAACACTGTAACTTACTTTAATACATTTCAGTTATTTAATTACTGAGTTTGGCATGCATCTACCACCTGTGTTGTGGCCGGTCATAACATCTACAGTATCTGATACAAGACAAAACAAGCATTTTCATTTATAAAAAAGTTATCGTACGGGCGCCCGGATGGCTCGGTTGGTGGAGCGGGCGCCCATGAGTGGAGGATTACTCCTCGACGCGGCGGGCCCGGGGTTCGACTCCGACATGCGGCCCTTTGCTGCGTGTCATTCCCCCTCTCTCTCCCCTTTCACGTCTTCAGCTGTCCTGTCAATTAAAGGCCTAAAATGCCCCCAAAAAAAAAAAAAAAAGTTATCGTACACGTCAAACTTAGAAAGTGAGTTTCAGTCAAGAAATAAATGAAATTAAGTACTAAAAATCTTAATTTATTATGAATGTAATCATATATTTTGTAATGAGTAGTCTGGTGCATTCTAACAGAGAGGTAGCCAAAATAACTGAATCAAGTAAACATGTCTTAGGAAAAATATAAAAAATATACATAAGCCCCCCCCTTTGGAGAATTTACTCAGTTACGCAGGGACAGTATTGTCATGTTAAAAGATTCCTTTTGAAACATGAGACCATTTTCATTGTCAGCGTCAGACGTCATGGGAAGATGCATGATGTGTGTTCACTTCCCATGCATTTGTTTGAATCATGTTACAGTAAAAACATAACCAAACTACAAACAGGTTAGTCTTCTCCTGCCATCTGGCTCAGTGTTGGGCAAACACTCTGACCCCGTCTGTCTGCTGATTTTCATGCTCCCCTTACTGCTTTATATTCCATTATGTTTTTGATATATTTTGAATGTCATCTGTGTTTTCCTTCTCATAGGCTAAATAAAGGTATTCCCACCATAAATTGGTGCATACAAGTATATCAGAATGCAGGAAATGAAGTGTTTGATGCTCAAAATAACCCTAATTTGAATCCGGTCCGTATATCAATTTAGGTTACATCAATACATTTTGGCCCGCCTAGTTGTGGGCGCAAAACCAAAAAGACCAGAAACTGTTTTTCAAACTGCAATTACACAACACTCTGAGCAGAATTTGCCGACTTTAAGACTCAGAAATTCCCCCAGAAGCAGGGAGTTTTGAAAAAAGGTTGAAAAAAGGTTGAAAAAAGGTGATAAAAACAAACAAACCTGTGTGGGTGTGAATGATGAGGCCGTGTTTGTGCGAAACAATACTCACGTGTTGAGTTGTGACATGAAAAGCACCTGTTTGTCCCTAACTGGGGTCACCTTACAGGGTGTTGGAGGCCTTACGTGATTAACATCATGAGTTTGCAGAATGTGACAGCTAACCAGTCAGACAGCCTCGCTGATCATTCATCATCACTGCAGGAACAGCAACGTGCACTATATCACTGTTTTTCTCAATCACTTTGGCCCAATCCTCAAATCACTATTAAACTTTGTCAAACTATATATGACTACTTATATGAACATTAGGTCAGTTGTCAACATCACTATAGTCATGTATAATTGCTTTGGTACTAAATGCACAGAGTAAGCCAAAATAGTCAAAATAGTTGCATTTATTTGCTATTGGATCATATAACTATCAAATGCAACTATACACATGTTCATTGTGTAAATCCATACATGCAAAATAGAGCAACCAACAATCACAATAACCTGTCACATATATATATTAGATACATAATAGTAATGTGGTGTTGTTTTAAAAGTTGTCAGATGGATAGACGTAGGCTGTATGGGGAACAATACAATTTCCTTAAAATTTAGAGCAACCAAATGCAAGCAGGTGACTGTTGAGGATATCACAGCAGATAGTTGTGGAGGGGGGGGGAGGGCTGCGTCATGCCAAAGGTTTTTCCCTCGTTGCACTGCAAGGGAGGATATCAGGTGTGATGTCGATGAAATGTTGTTGTCAGACAGAGAGGAGAGATTGGATGACCCTTGAGGTTGATGCATTTGCAGCATATTTTTCTTTTCTCTTGCACATCTTGTACAACAGTTCCTGATAATTTTGCTGTTGTATATCTTTTTTTCTGTACAAGCTTCCTTTGTGTATTTGTGGTTGGCTGGTGTGTACATAGATTGAACAAGTATAGTGTGTGTGCCATGGCTGACAGCAATACTATTCAGCTGCCTCAATATGCAATGTTAGCAATTGGACAATATTCCATAGGGTAACTATCACCCTGCTCTAAATAGTGAGGAAGTTGTATTGTTCCCCATCTAGCCTACGTTTATCCATCTGACATTTTTTTATTTATTTATTTATTTTTTAATATTTTTGAACATACAGAACAGAAACACAATTGAACATGAACAACAACCCTCTCCCACCCCTCACCCTTTGCGGCCTCGAGGAAAGAAAAACAAACAAAAAACAAAAACAGGAATCAGGAATCACACCTTGCCTAGTCGCTTTCCTCTAACTCTTGTGATGCTGAGGTCAATAGGACTGATACTTGTGCTGCTGCGTTTTTCCATAGGTCTATAATTGATGATTTTATTTATTTATTTAATGTTTATTTGACAGGGACAAATGCATAGAACATTGCTTTATAAAGAATACAAAGTAGATGCCATGCATACAGGTTTATAACCATGACTAATTTGCAACCCCTGTCCCTGGTTAGGCTTTTAAAATTTAAACAGAAATTACAGAGTATTAAAATAAAAATTTGTAACTATTAAAATACATACAATAAATACATCCCATACATTAAATAAAATATGGACTTAAATGAATGTAGAAATCACTATAAAACAGAGTTTAGACACATATAACAATACAAGAACACAAAAGTATGAATATGTCTGTGCATGCTAAAATATGCAACATTATGTTTGTATGAATTATGTTGTATCTTGTACAGTCAGTGTTCACAGAGTTGTTTCAGTTTCAGCCATTGCTTTAAATGTGTATTAAAAACCTTGAGTTCTGTCAATGTTTTAATTTCTAATGGTAAAGCGTACCACAATTTTATCTGTCTTACTGAATCTTACTGAAAATGATGTCTGACCAAATGTTGTTCTACGTTTTGCTGCTATACAGTTACCACTTATTGTGCCTCTAGTTCTTATTCCGCTCTTTTGTTTCACTACTAGTTGACAGAATATTTCTGGTTCATTTGGCTTTGTTGATCCTTGCTGTAGAGAGCTCCAGCATAACTATGTCCAGAAAATACGGCAACCACTGTTTTATACAAAGCGAGTGGGGGGGAGCCAGCGCTGAGCTATCATTTTCTTGGTCGCTGTTGATCCAGCTAGCCAAATTTTCTTCTGTGTCCTAAGCAGGTGTAATTTAGAGTCGTCATTAAGTAACAAAACAATCGGGTGAGTAGGAATTAGACATCCTATCACATCAGATATTTTTGATGTTGTTTTATTCCAGAACTCCTGCACCTGTTCACACTCCCAGACCATGTGCAAGAAAGTTCCAGTTTGTTCAGGTTGGCAAAACGTGCAATATGGAGTAGGAATGGCTTTAGAGACGTATCTCTTCTGAGGAGTCCAATATGTCCTATGGCATATGTTGAAGTGGATCTGCTGGTGATTTGGGTTCTTGGAACAATGGGAACTGTTGTCCCAAACTGCCTCCCAATTAATTACGTTCCCCTCCAGGCTCAGCTCTCACTCCCATTTCTTTAGTATTGTGAGTTCTCTTACAGTTACTGGCATCAGTTTAGCATAAATCTTGGACACTAATCCTCTCACCGGAGAATCAACAAGCCATTTAATGATTGGGTGCATCTCAAGACTGCTCCCCCATGGTACTCCATAACATTTTAGGGCTGATCTTAAGCGAAGATAAAGGAAAAAGAATGTCCTAGGGACCTCAAAGCTAGCTCTCAGGTTTTCAAAACTTAACATACCTTCATCATTGAATAGCTGGTCTAGAGTATAAATACCTCTGTCACTCCACTGGTTATAAACAAAAGGTTTGTTACCAGACATTAAGTGTATGTTGTGCCAAATTGGGGTCTTCAAATGCCACTTATTGGTGTAGCGTAGTTGCTCCTCGACCTGTTTAAAGTTGGTCAATGTGTTGGTGATAATAGGGCCATAGGCTAGCATACACTTTTTGGGACACACACCTGTAAAGGCAAGGTCTTGCAGTCTTAGACTTCCAGTGAGGTTTTGCTCTATTTCTCTCCATGGGACTGTAGATGAGGGGTCCATCCACACACTGAGGGCCCTAAGCTGAAAGGTTCTGTGGTACACTTTAAGGTTGGGGAGGGCCAGGCCTCCCGTGTTTGTGGGACATTGCAGGGTAGAGTATTTTAGCCTAGGTTGTTTATTATTCCAAATATACTGCCGAATTACAGTATCAAGTTTCTTCAAGAAATGTATTGGTGGGAGTAAGGGAATCATTGTCAAGAAATTCACACAAGGAACTATGTTCATTTTAATGATAGTAATCCTGGACCTTATGGCTTGGGCTAACGGTTCAAGAGAGATCGCAAATAACATGGTAGATAGCAGGCATCCCTGTCTCGAGCCCCGCGCGATGGGGAAAGGCTGTGAGTACAGGACATTGGTTGGGACTATGGCTGTGGGATTCACATATAAAGTACGTACCATAACCCTAACCCATGTCAATTAATTTGGCTCCCAAACCAAGCCTCTCCATTACTTGCCACAAGTAGTTCCACAGTATTTCTAGGCGGTCAAAAGCCTTTTCCACGTCCAGTGATAAAACTGCTGCCGTTGTTGGAAGGTTTTTGTTGTCACGTCTAGTCTCTGTGTCAAGTTTCTTTGTTTAGTTGGGTTCATGTTTTTTGTTGGTTTTCCCATTTCCTGTTTTATTTTGAAGTCTCTCTGTTCCCTTATATGTTGTCTTGTTTTACTTCCTGTCTTTTGGTTTTCCCGCCTTTGTGATTGTCTGATGTCTTTCACCGGTTCACCAGCCCTTGTGTCACCTGCCCCTTGTTATCCCTCGTTTACTTGTGTATTTAGTCCCTGTGTTTTCTGTCTGTTGTTGGTGGATTGTCGTTTGTCTTTGTGGTTCTATTCCTGTGTGTAAATTGTATTTCCATGTTCTTGTGTTTTTGTTCTCCTGGATCCTTACCCATTTCCTTCAGAGTTCCTGTTTTCTTTTGGATTTACTCACCAGCTCAGCTTACTTGTTTGTAAGTCTCTTTGTGTTCTAATTAAATTATTATTATTTCTGCTGCTGCCGCCTCTCCTCTCATCTCTGCATTTGGGTCCCAGCCTACAACCCTGACATTTGGCTTCTTCTATTACATGGAATAATCTGCGTATATTGTCTGCAGCGTGACGCTTTGGAAGCTTCTCAATAAAGCGTTCTAGGCGTAGTTCCAAGACCTTGGAATGGAGTTTAATATCCGTCCCAATGAGGCTGATGGGCCTGTAGTTTGAGCACTCCGTAGGATCTTTGCCCTTTTTGTGTATGACCGAAATTAGTGCAGTGTTTGTTTGTTGATGACAGGTGCCCCTCTCAGTGGCCGTGGTTAAAGTTTGTAAGATGGTAGGTCCTAGTATGTCAAAGTATTGTAGCAGAAGTTCTGATGGAATTCTTTTCAACCCCTGGTGTTTTCCCTTTCTTAGCTGTTTTTAATGCTGATTTAACTTTATAGGTTGACCCAGTTGTTCTGCCTCCTCCTGGGTCAAGAAGAGGCAGGTTTAGCTCTTAGGAATTTTTGGCACTGTATTGGATCCGGATTGCAGGAGGATTCATACAGCTTTGAATAAAAGGATTGGAAATTCAGAGCAAGCAATTTGCTTGGTTTGCAACCATTAAAATGTAATTTTGCCTCACTCTGTGCATTATGGATTCAGCTCTCCTTCTTGGCAAATCATTTAGCTCCGATTGATTTGTGACCAAAAGTGTGTAGATTTAGAAAAACATGTCTTTAGAGACTGTCTAACTATTTACAATGTTCTTCCAACTCCGCAATCCTTGTCTCTCTTTTTCTTCATATTCACCGCAAAGGAAGATGTGAAATCTCTAATAAATCCTTTAGTGGCTTGCTAAATTTACGCTGGGTCCGAAACTGAGTCAGTATTGATTGATATAAACTCTGCCAACTTGGCTCTAAACTCTGTATCAAAAGCAGTGTTTTGGAGAAGGGAATTGTTAAATTGCCATCTTCTAGATCTTTCTCCTCACATATCACAACGGAATGTGGTTATCAGCGCATTGTGATCAGGAAGAATTGCTGGTTCTATTGCTATTGTGTGGAACATTGCCTTAAGCTCACTGAAGCACCAAATATAATCAATGCAGGAATGGGTGAGGTGAGAAGGTGTAATCCTTGCTAGTAGGATCGTGCATCCTCCATATGTTTGTAAGATGGTGGGATTCCACAACTGCTTTAAACATGTCCGATATGTGTTTTTGGGCTTTCGTCTGATTGACCCCTGATCTATCCTGGTTTAAATCTAGTACTGCATTCATGTCTCCCCCTATAATTCGTGAATATTCATTGAGAGAGAGAGCAATTCATTGGTTAGGCGTGGGAAGAAACTTTCATTATATGTAGCCGGTGCATATACCAAGACAAAAGCTATTTTCCTACTCCTTATCGTGGTACATACAATATATAAGATCCTGCCCGAAGAATGTTTTTCTGCTTTTGTCTAGGGGATGTGTGGATTTCCGCGACAGCAGCACGATGAAGGTGTGACTCTTGTATAAGTGCCACGTCTGTTTTTCATTCTTAAATAATCCAGGAATTTAGCTTGTTTGATTAGCCCATTTAGCCCCCTGATGTTAATTGAAAGGATTGGAAGCTCAGCCATCTTCAAAACTGAAACTCATACGTGTCTCGAGTATAAAACATGCAATAATTAAATCCCCCTTTCAATACCACGGATATAGCGCCACTTCGCCGGTCATGACAAAACAATAATGCACTTAAATATCCAAGGAATATCTTCCTCCTACCTGAGAAGCGAGCAGAGGAGGCAAGGAAGAGACACGAGGAGAGAGGAGTCAAGGCAACAGGCATTTTAGAGAGAGCTCTCTGCTTTTGAGCTGACATATTCAAGTGACGTCAATTAAAGGTTAAAGGGGCTTTTATTTTCATTTCCTGTCTCATCTGACTTTATGGTGAGCAACCAGAGAGAACCCATTCAAACACGTGGAGAACATCGAAACTCTACTAGATAAATTGTCAACAGTTAAATGTATCGCCAAGTATTACAAATTCTGTGATTCCAGCTTCTTACAGTTTTTCTCAATTTAATTGGCACATTTACTGAAACACATTTACAATTGTCAAAACTCTAGGTACAATCCTCACACAACATGGTAGATTCAGCACATCACTCTAAGTGACCTGCAAAAGGTGATTACTCCATCAAAATAAATAACTCCTGTTTCAAATGAATAAATCCATTTCATCAAAACAGGGGTCCTTAATCGTTGCTTAGACAAAGACAGTCAAAAGGCAAATACATCTTGCCAAATGTACTCTGAAAATGTGATAGCTACCCTCTCTAATATTGTCCAGTTGCTAACATTGTATATTCAGGTAGCTGAATAGTATTGATGTCAGCCATGGCGCACACTAGCCTGGTCCTACCAGACTCTGGTACACTAAGAAACATCTTTTTTTCTGTTATCATTGTATGTATTGCCATATTGTCAGTGCTGTTTTTGGTATATTGTATGAAAAGTTATATTTGATTTAGATTCCATCACTTGTTTGTTTTACTCAGCACTTTGTAGGACCAGTTATTGGTCTTTGCCTGCTACGTATCTTCTGGATATAACTTGTACTTTATGACTGTTTGTGCATTAATGTTGGATATAATTAAAAGGCAGATGGTGTCTTATTAACTTTGTCTTGATGTTGTGCAGATTATTTATCTGATAAAAGGACGACAACAAAAACATGGACATGCATTTCTGTAAATATAAATCTTTAAATTCAGCCTCTTAACACCTTTTTCCCCTTAAGAATAATGTTTGTATGCTTGTTTTCCTTGGTTCATTTCCCTCGTTTCACAGATTTTCTAGAAAAGAGGATAAATATCTCGAAACAAGACGGAAAGAAACTTTTAAATATCATTTGAATAGTTGACTTTTCAATAGATGATTTGATTTGTTCTGTAGTCAGGTCAAATAATCTCATCCTACAAAGAAATAATGAACATACAATACAGGACTTATTTGTGTTTTGCAATGATCCAATGACAATAAAAACTTTTAAAGATTATTTTCAGCCTTTATTTTGACAGTAAACCTGACCGTTTACTTCATGTTCAAACAAAAATGAACCCCGGTCTCCTGGGTGAAAGTCCTGTGTTTGTTTGACCCATGGTCACTGTCACTATAAATGTAAATATATATGTCATAATTGCTGCTTGATGAAATGACCCATGGAATCATTTTTCGGGGGAGAACAGTCATTCGTTAGTCATTCCCCGGCTGCATAGACAGTGCAGTGACTCAGCGAGTGCAGAATCATAAGACCCAGAAACTCTGACCAATCAGATCAGACAGGGTTTTTTTTTTTGGGAGGAGGGGCTTAAACAGACAGGCCCCAAAATGGAGAAATTCAGACAGAGGGTGACTATAAGACATTATGACATTAAAGCATGTAAACTAATTCTAGTAAAAACCTAACATACGAATGAACCTGAAAATGAGCATGATATGGGACCTTTAATGGTTGATGTTCATAAACTAAAGTAAAATATCTGAATTCTTCTTCCACCACTGATCATATGATGGTACGCTAAATATATTTTGGTTTAGGACTGTTACGTACTTGAAGGAGGAAACAAGCGCCTTGAAGGCACCACATTGGTTTCTGGAACGAGGAGTAATGAGCTGAAATCTGTGTGTAGTGGTGTAGTCTACGTGATACGCAGGTATACGCAGTATACCCACTAAGAAAGCTCCAGGATTTCCATATACCCACTTCAAAACGTGCAATGGCACGTAACGACATACTTTCCATTATAATTATGATATTTTTTTTTATTTAGTACAGCACTTGAGTGGATGTAGGCTACTCAGTGGTGCCAAAAGTGGGTATGCGCTATATGCGGCGCATAGGGGCGCAGCACAATGGGGGTGCCAAAGCGATGGTTGACAAAGTAATTTAAATGTTGCTGATAGCTACATTTAGATTTTGGTTAAACCCTATGGTTCCAATGCCTGAAATATCTCAATTTTATTAAGGTAAAATAACAACTGGTAAATATAAGGTAGCATGCACAAAAAATGACAAGAAGCTGGAAAACATAACTTATGCAATAACTTTGGTTTACCATGGAATCATTAATAGATTTAGTTTTACCATTAGCTGTTCATGTTAGCTGTGTTGTCAGACATACCGGCTATAGTTACATCTGTTGGGTGACATGGAAGATGTAATTACAGGGTCACATCTCTCTCTCTCTTTAAAGGTCTGTGCTCAGTAGCTCTCCATATTTATACTTTTTAAAATCCAAAATGTGAATGTAATTTCAACAGCAGCACAACCTGACTGCATAAAAGTTGTCTTATCAGATGCCGTCACTAGGATAAGAATTGAATTTAGGCTGCTGTATTTAACAGTGAGTTCATTTCATTCAGGTGTGAGGATGGTGGATCAGGAAAGACAGGGGAAGGCAACAGGTAGGTCTAACATTAAGTGTAGGGGGAGCCACTTGATACCATCAGATTAATTTCTTAATATTATTAATATTGAAAAACTAATATAGAAAATATATTACATAATGTTTGTTTGACAATATGTCTTAGTGGAGAAGAACACAGGCAAGGAGTGAATGAGACAGAGATGAGGTCGGCGATGGCATCACGTAGAGATGAGTCCAGTGATGACATCAGGTAGGAGTTCTATTAGACCACACAAAGCTAAATGTCCAGTTCAAGTTCCGAGTCCTCCTCACTTTCGTTTCATTTTGCATGATTTTGATATACTTTAAAATATACATTTATTTAATAAACCCCATACATGATGATGTCCGACACACTTATTTATTTACTTGTTGTTTTTTTTGGGGGTGGGGTACCAAAAATGTTGCTGCATACCCCTCTGACATTGGGTAGTTGCGCCCCTGGGTGTACTTAGTTACATTACAGCACTGGACCTGATTCATGTGGTTGTTGTTTGACAGCAGCTGGTAAAAGATGCCAGTGTTGTAGTACTTGAGATCCGTCTTGGTCTCCAGACCACTTTTTGAAAGTCTCGGTCTCGAAATCTCGTCTCCATCTCAGATAAAAAGGAATTTGGATTTAATTTCAAGACCGGTCAACCAATGTGTTGATGTTGAATGTTTGTGATAAACTGAAGGATGAAGGGTTCCTTTGTTTTTGGAGAAAATTCTCCTCCTTCTTAAGCTAAATAAAGTTTTTAAAAAGTATCTTGGATGAGCTGGAAAATACATTGTAACAAAGCTGGAAACAGGGCTGTTTTTCTGACACCATGAAAAGTTTAAAAACTTTTTAGAGATACGTGGTTCTCACAGGACAGCGAAACTACTTTAGGAATAGCTGGCCGGTGTACCTGAGTTCCTGCCGAGTCACCAGTGGGTGGGTCCCTTCACTGATTGGCACTGCTTGGTTTCTTTGCTGCGTTGCCTTCTTTTGTTTGACACCGACAACACGCCTCACATTAACCTCTGCATCCATGCACTCTCACCGATACTGACCTTAACGCAAAGCCTGTCAGATCCGCCCCCTTTGAAGAATTCACTCAGTTATGTAGGGTCAGTATTGTCATGTTAAAACGTTCCTTTTGAAACTTGAGACCATTTTCATTGTGACCTTTGTTTGTCAGACTTCCTGGAAAAATGTGTGATGTGTGTTCACTTCCAATGCATTTCTTTGAATCATGTTACAGCAAAAAAATAACCTAAAAAAATAATAATAATAAAATAACGAACCCGCCTTCTCCTGCCATCTGGCTCAGTGTTGTGAAAACACTATGTCTGTCGGCAGGTTTTCTTGCACGACCAAATATCTAAGTAGATAATTTGGGACATCCCTACGAGAGCATGAGTTGTTAGTTGCGATTTGTGCAGGGGGGGTGGGGGGGGGATGTTTTTTGAATCATGCACAACAAAACATGCAAGAATTAAATCCCCCTTTCAATACCATGGATATAGCACCACTTCGCTGGTCATGACAAAACAATAATGCACTTAAATATCCAAGGAATATCTTCCTCCCATCTGAGATGCGAGCAGAGGAGGCAATGAAGAGACACGAGGAGAGAGGAGTCAAGGCAACAGGCATTTTAGAGAGACATCTCTGCTTTGGAGCCAACATATTCAAGTGATGTCGATTAAAGGGGCCTTTATTTTCATTTCCTGTCTCGTCTGACTTTATGGTGAGCACCCAGAGAAAACCCACTCAAACACGTGGAGAACATCGAAACTCTACTAGATAAGTTGTTAACAATTACATTTATTTATTTTAAGTATTACAAATTCTCTGATTCCAGCTTCTTACAGTTTTTCTCAATTTAATTGGCACAATTTCTGAAACACATTTACAATTTTCAAAACTCTAGGTACAATCCTGACACAACATGGTAGATTCAGAACATCACTCTAAGTGACCTGCAAAATGATTACTCCATCAAAACAATAAACTCCTGTTTCAAATGAATAAATCCATGTCATCAAAATAACAGGGGTCCTTAATCGTTGCTTAGACAAAGACAGTCAAAAGGCAAATACATCTTGCCAAATGACAGTGTACTCTGAAAATGTGATAGCTACCCTCTCTAATATTGTCCAGTTGCTAACATTGTATATTCAGGCAGCTGAATAGTATTGACGTCAGCCATGGCACACTAGCCTGGTCCTACCAGACTCTGGTACAATAGCCTGGTCCTACCAGACTCTGGTACTCTAGCCTGGTCCTACCAGACTCTGGTACACTAGCCTGGTCGTACCAGATTCTGGTACACTAGCCTGGTCCTACCAGACTCTGGTACACTAGCCTGGTCCTACCAGACTCTGTTACATTAGCCTGGTCTTACCAGACTCTGGTACATTAGCCTGGTCCTACCAGACTCTGGTACACTAGCCTGGTCCTACCAGATTCTGGTACACTAGCCTGGTCCTACCAGACTCTGGTACATTTCATGGTCCAGAGAGTCTGGCCACTCTCCATTGACAAGTGTTAACTTCCTTGAAGGCGGGTACTCTGTTGAATTTTAAAACTATTGGATCTGCCCAGAGCCACTCTGGATCTGCCAGAACCAACCGCTAACGTTTGGTCATGACGTACAGTATGTCGTGCACATTTGCAACAAGAGGGGAGACCGACAACTATTATTTATATTAGTTATTAGTTATTATTATACTATTACTTATATTTAGCATTAGCATCGCTAGCGTTAGCCTTAGCCAACTCCTTCACTACTAACGGAGCGAGCTGGAAAATCTAACTGTTCCCGAACCCCGTGAGGAGGAGGGCCACAACAACATGGCCACCAACACAACTCAGCAAAGATTGTTCTTGCTCGGGATTTAACTTCTGGATGGGTGTATGTAGGAGGCCGGAGCCAGGCTAGGCACACACTATACTTTCAATAAAACATTTTTTCCTCATTGTATGTGCACACCAGCCAACGACAAATACACAAAGGAAGCTTGTGCAGAAAAAAAATATGCAAAATACAAATATAGTTGTACAAGATGTGCAAGAGAAAAGAAAATCCAATCTCTCCTCTCTGTCTGGCCACAACATTTCATCCACATAACACTTGATTTCCTCCCTTGCAATGCAACGGAGAAAAAACTTTGGCATGACTCAGCCCCCCCCTCCCCTACAACAATCTGCTGTGATAAATGATTGTGATGATACATGACCATCTGTTTAGCAGTATTAGTCTTTGCTTTTGGTAAAGTAAAGTAACCTCTTGTGGCATGTCTAGTCGCATAGTCATGATTAGACAATATTATTACAAGATTAGACAGTGCCTAGACATGGAAGTAGGACAGAGTTTGGGGAAGACATGCAGCAAAGGGCAGCAGCAGGTCAGATTTGAACCCACAGCGCTGCTAAGGACTCAGCCAACATGGAGCGAACGCTCTTACTGGGTGAGCTAGAGGCCGCCCCTTGGTTGTTCTTTCTAAATGTACTTAACGTTTTCACAATGGACACAGAAACTGTGTTGAGTCATGATGACTATGACTATTGTTCGCGTTGCTTTGAGGAAACAATCCATAATAACCCATAAAACAGGTTGGTCCACCACTTAAAGTCTCGATAAACTCTGATTTTTCTGTCTGAAGACACAGAGCTGCAAACTTCCATCAACAAAAACAAACGTTTTACTCTACTTGGAACATTCGAACCGTAAGAAACATCGTTTTCTGTTATCATTGTTTGTATTGCCATATTGTCAGTGCTGTTTTTGGTATATTGTATGAAAAGTTATATTTGATGAAGATTCCATCACTTGTTTTGTTATGATGTTGTGCAGATTATTTATCTGATAAAAGGATGACAACAAAAACATGGACATATATTTCTGTAAATATAAATCTTTAAATTCAGCCTTTAAGACTTTTTTTCCCCTTAAGAATAACGTTTGTATGCTTCTTTTCCGTGGTTCATTTCCCTCGTTTCACAGATTTTCTAGAAATGAGGATAAATATCTCGAAACAAGACGGAAAAAAACTTGAATTTGAATAGTTGATTTTTCAATAAATGATTTGATTTTTTTCTGTAGTCAGGTAAAATAATCTCATCCTACTGGCAAAATAATGAACAAACAGTACAGGACTTATGTGTGTCATTTTGCAATGGTCCAATGACAATAAAAACTTTATTTTTAGTATGAATTTATTTTAGAGTGCTTCTGCAAATATACTTTTAGGGACATGAACATATCTTTCTGTAGCTATACTTCTTTAAATTAAGACTTAACCTACACTTTGCTTTTTGAATACATGATCTAATTTGTTGTGGAATCAGGTAAAACAACAGTAGATGAAATTCTTCAGCACAGTGTTCTGCAATAATTATTAATAGTCAGAATCATCACAGATAGTTCTGATTTTCTCACCATGTGCTCCTGACTTTTCTTTAGCAGAAACATGTTTTAAACTCTTCTCACCACCAGACGACCCTGTTTACTATGGACTCAGCTGAGTCTACACATTTAAAAAGTTCTGTTATTTATCAATGGAAACTGGTTCCAAATGTTTTCCTCAAAAGCCCTGAATCTTTAAGTTTTTTTTTGACAGAACAGTTTGGATCGTTTCTAAAGTTTCTAAAGTGTGACGATTTTTTATTGAGTACTTCAACCTTTGATACTTTGAGTACATTTTCCTGAAGATACCTACATAATTTTACTTAAGTAATATTTTCAATGCAGGACTTTTACTTGTAACGGAGTAATGGTATCTTTACATTGTGGTATTAGTACTTTTACTTAAGTAAAGGATCTGAATACTTCTTCCACCACTGATCAGGTTACATCTTTAAAACAATAAGCGGTTAGTAAAGTGCACGTTGCTGTTCCTGCAGTGATGATGAACAATCAGTGACGGCTGTCAGACTGGTTAGCTATCACATTCTGCAAACTCATGATGTTAATCATGAACACCTGAGCTCTTTGTTCACAAGGTTGGCTGATTACTTATGGTTATTATTTACTGAGTTGTTGGGTAGTGAGCACAGTGAGGGCCGACCGGCTCTGTTTCAAGCTCTCTTGTGGGACATTTCAAGCATTCTTGGGGCCTCATGGAAGCCACGGAGCCCTAAGCAGCCGCTTAGTTTACTTAGGCGTTGGGCCGGTTCTGGCTGCTGCTGTAAATGGAGCATGCCCCCAAACTCTTTCTTAGGCTGAGCCCAAAATGGCAATTTGATTTGACAATTTGACTCACCTAACATCATCCTCCTCTAACCCTGGTGATGTTTTTCCTCACAGAAACCATTGACATGAAGTTTGGGTTGCTGGTGGTATTGGCGGTGGCCGTTCTGGTGCCCAGCCTGTCCGAGGGCCGGATCGTCTCCAGATGCGAGCTGAAAGAAAAGCTTGGGCAGGCGATCACGCTGCCTCCACGTCTTCAAAAGTTCAAGCAACAATACCTGGCAATAGGTGAGATTAATAAAACTCCTGAGAGTTAAATAAGTCACATCATCACCTCCAGAGTGACCAGCATGAATCACTCTCTGAGATAGAGTAAGAGTTTATTCCTGCAAACAGGAAGAAAATCAAATCACGATATTTTTTTAAGATCAATTTTTTATTGTTTTTTATTGTTAGACATACAGAACAGAGAAACACACATTGAACAAGAACAAAAACTCTCTCCCACCCCCCACCCCTCTGCAGTGTCAAGGAAATATTTAACCCTTGTGTTGTCTTCCCATCAACCTTGAAAAAAAACACATTTTTTCCCGATGTTTTTGACGCCTTTTTTTCCAGTTTGTTTTTGCTTTTTCCAACGTTTTAAATTGTTACATTTTTCTACTATCCCATGGGCCCACCACCTGTGGGAGGAACCGCTGGGGTCGGGTGCGCTGCTACATGGGTGGCAGTGAAGGTCAGGGGCCTCGACGGACCAGACCCGGGCAGCAGACGCTGGCTCTGGGGACGTGGAACGTCACCTCTCTGTGGGGGAAGGAGCCGGAACTGGTGCGGGAGGTGGAGCGCTACCGGTTAGATCTGGTGGGGCTTACCTCTACGCACAGTCTCGGTTCTGGAACCATACTCCTGGATAGGGGTTGGACTCTTTTCTTCTCCGGAGTTGCCCAGGGTGTGAGGCGCCGGGCGGGTGTGGGGATACTCACAAATCCCCGGCTGAGCGCCGCTACGTTGAAGTTTACCCCGGTGGACGAGAGGGTTGCCTCCCTACGCCTGCGGGTTGTGGGGGGGGAAAACTCTGACTGTTGTTTGTGCATATGCACCAAACAAGAGTTCGGAGTATTCGGCCTTCTTGGAGACCTTGACTGGAGTCCTGCATGGGGCTCCAGTAGGGAACTCCATTGTTCTGCTGGAGGACTTCAACGCGCACGTGGGCAATGATGGAGACACCTGGAGAGGCGTGATTGGGAGGAACGGCCTCCGTGATCTAAACTAGAGTGGTTGTTTGTTGTTGGACTTCTGTGCTAGTCATGGATTGTCTATAACAAACACCATGTTCGAACATAGGGATGCTCATAAGTGTACTTGGTACCAGAGCACCCTAGGCCAAAGGTCTATGATCGATTTTATAATCGTTTCATCTGATCTGAGGCGGTATGTTTTGGACACTCGGGTGAAGAGAGGGGCGGAGCTGTCAACTGATCACCATCTGGTGGTGAGTTGGGTCAGGGGGTGGGGGAAGACTCTGGACAGACCTGGTAAGCCCAAACGGGTAGTGCGGGTAAATTGGGAACGTTTGGAGGAGGCCCCTGTCCGACAGACTTTCAATTCACACCTCCGGTGGACCTTTTCGTGCATCCCTGTGGAGGCTGGGGGCGTTGAACCCGAGTGGACAATGTTCAAAGTTTCCCTGGCTGGAGCTGCGGCGAGGAGCTGTGGTCTTAGGGTCTTAGGTGCCTCAAGGGGCGGTGGCCCACAGGCGCCGTGGTGGACACCGGTGGTCGGGGAAGCCGTCCGACTGAAGAAGGAGTCTTTCCGGGATAGCCCGAAGGGCTGCAGCCTCTGCCGTGAAAGAGGCAAAGCAGTGGGTGTGGGAGAAGTTTGGAGAAGACATGGAGAAGGACTTTCGGTCGGCACCAAGGTGCTTCTGGAAAACTGTTTGCCACCTCAGGAGGGGGAAGCGGAGAACCATCCAAGCTGTGTACAGTAAGGATGGGACACTGTTGACCTCAACTGAGGAGGTAATAGGGCGGTGGAAGGAGCACTTTGAGGAACTCCTGAATCTGACTAATACGCCCTCTATGTTAGAGGCAGAGCTGGAGGATCATGGGGGATCATTGTCAATTTCCCAGGTGGAAGTCACTGATGTAGTCAAACAACTCCACAGTGGCAAAGCCCAGGGGATTGATGAGATCTGTCCAGAAATGCTCAAGGCTCTGGGTGTGGAAGGGCTGTCCTGGTTGCCTCTTCAACATTGCGTGAAAGTCTGGGACAGTGCCAAAGGAGTGGCAGACCGGTGGCAGAGGGTGTGTGCCAATTACAGGGGTATCACAATTCTCAGCCTCCCTGGTAAAGTCTACTCCAAGGTGCTGGAAAGGAGGGTTCGGCCAATAGTCGAACCTCGGGTTGAAGAAGAACAATGCGGATTCCGTCCTGGTCGTGGAACAACGGAGCAGCTCTTCACTCTCGCAAGGATCCTGGAGGGAGCCTGGGAGTATGCCCAACTAGTCTACATGTGTTTTGTGGATCTGGAAAAGGCGTATGACCGGGTCCCCGGGAGATACTGTGGGAGGTGCTGCGGGAGTATGGGGTGAGGGGGTCTCTACTCAGGGCCATCCAATCTCTGTACGACCAAAGTGAGAGCTGTGTGCGGGTTCTCGGCAGTAAGTCGGACTCGTTTCAGGTGAGGGTTGGCCTCCGCCAGGGCTGCGCTTTGTCACCAATCCTGTTTGTAACATTTATGGACAGGATATCGAGGCGTAGTCGAGGTGGGGAGGGGTTGCGGTTTGGTGGGCTGAGGGATCTCATCGCTGCTCTTTGCAGATGATGTGGTCCTGATGGCATCATCGGCCTGCGACCTTCAGCACTCACTGGATCGGTTCGCAGCCGAGAGTGAAGCCCTTGGGATGAGGATCAGCACCTCTAAATCTGAGGCCATGGTTCTCAGCAGGAAACCGATGGAGTGCCTACTCCAGGTAGGAAATGAGTCCTTACCCCAAGTGAAGGAGTTCAAGTACCTTGGGGTTTTGTTCGCGAGTGAGGGGACAATGGAGCGGGAGATTGGTCGGAGAATCGGTGCATTACATTTCAATCTATCGCACCGTTGTGACGAAAAGAGAGTTGAGCCAGAAGGCAAAGCTCTCGATCTACCGGTCAGTTTTCGTTCCTACCCTCACCTATGGTCATGAAGGCTGGGCCATGACTGAAAGAACGAGATCCAGGGTACAAGCGGCTGAAATGGGTTTCCTCAGGAGGGTGGCTGGCGTCTCCCTTAGAGATAGGGTGAGAAGCTCAGTCATCCGTGAGGAGCTCGGAGTAGAGCCGCTGCTCCTTTGCGTCGAAAGGAGCCAGTTGAGGTGGTTTGGGCATCTGGTAAGGATGCCCCCTGGGCGCCTCCCTAGGGAGATGTTCCAGGCACGTCCAGCTGGGAGGAGGCCTCGGGGAAGACCAGGACTAGGTGGAGGGATTATATCTCCAACCTGGCCTGGGAACGCCTCGGGATCCCCCAGTCGGAGCTGGTTAATGTTGCTTGGGAAAGGAAAGTTTGGGGTCCCCTGCTGGAGCTGCTCCCCCCGCGACCCGATACCGGATAAGCGGACGAATATGGATGGATGGATGGATGGACATTTTTCTTCTATACATTCAGCTTTTATTTCTACATGCAATATTTTCTTAGCCTGACAAGCCAGACCCACATCACGATGTTGGGTCTGGGAACTCACCATTGACAAGGCTCAATCTGAGGGGCGGGATAAACGCTTGTCTTTCAAATTCCCTCTGCACGCAATAGGATAACGCTACAACCAGGCAGAGCAATGAAGAAGGTAGCGAAGCTAGTTGATAGATTTTTTTTGCTGTATCCGGTCAACAAAACTCCGAACACATCCTCCTTTTTTATTTCTTTCCCGTTCTTTGTTCTTTTTTCAAAGAAAAGCTGAACTCCAAGTCTTACAGAAGACCGCTGTTCCCAGCAGCAACAGCAATAAGCCCCGCCCACCGACTCTATACACGATGTGATTGGCCTGACCAGAGTTTGGTTTTTCCAGCTGACAAGCTGCAACTTCTGGGCCCTGTAGAAAAACATTGTCTATGGGCCTCTCCCCGCATCCCCCTCACATGAGGGCCCTGTGTACTCAGTTCCCTTTTGCACCCCCAGTCCGACACCACTGCCCACCTGCCCCTAGTGACCAGTTGCCACTGGTTGTATAGAGAGAAACATATTACGACGACAAAGATATACTAAACGACTAAAGAAAGTCACAAAATGACTATATATGACTTTAAAGAAAGAAAAACGTACTACAAATAGACACAAAACAACTACAGTACAAATAGAATTGAAAAAACTCACTAACTGACTATCACCTTTTCTTTTACTTCAACTTTATTTTAAAATTTAACTTTTTTTTAAACTCTATTTTGTCGTTCTTTGCTTCCCTCCATCTGCGTGCATGGCTTGTTTGTTGCAGTTATCTGTGAGGTGAACAGCCGGTCCCGTCTCAACACCGGCCTGGTCAAGGTGTTCGGCAAACGCAGAACTACAACCACAGCCAAGCCAACAACTACGGTCACAACACAACCGACTACCACCCAAACAACTACCACCCAACCAACTACCACTGCTCCAACAACCACCCAACCAACAACCACCCAAACGACTAGCACCCAACCAACAACCACCCAAACGACTAGCACCCAACCAACAACCACCCAAACAACTACCACCCAACCAACTACCACTGCTCCAACAACCACCCAACCAACAACCACCCAAATGACTACCAACCAACCGACTACCACTGCTCCAACAACCACCCAACCAACAACCACCCAACCGACTACCACTGCTCCAACAACCACCCAACCAACAACCACCCAACCGACTACCACTGCTCCAACAACCACCCAACCAACAACCACCCAACCGACTACCACTGCTCCAACAACCACCCAAACAATCACAGACGGAACCGGAGCTGGCAACAGAAGAAAGCGTGAGGCAAGCAGCGAGGAGTCTGACTCGGCAGAGATGGACTTGTGGCTGGAGGAACTGCTGAACAGGCGCAACAAGACGGTGGATGAAGACGAGGTTGAGGAAGGTGGGAAACGTAAGAAACGATCCAGCAAGGACAGATCCAGCAAGGACAGATCCAGCAAGGACAGATCCAGTGAGGACAGATCCAGTGAGGACCGTTCCAGTGAGGAGACCAAGCAGTTGTCTCTCGGCCTTTACGGGATCTTCCAGCTGTCTGACGAGACCTTCTGTAATTCCGGTTATCGCTCCTCCAAAAGCAAGTGCAACACAGCTTGCAATGGTGAGTCTTTCAACCAGACACATACAGACATAGTGGATATTTAAATGACATATTTTGCACATTAAAAACTGTTCTTTTTTCTCCCCATGAAGCCTTCACTGATGACAACATTATGGACGACATTGATTGCTTTGTGAAGACTGATCAGTGGGGGTAAGTTTCTAAATTTACCTTTGGAGATGCTCCTATTGTGTTGGAATTGTTTAAGTTAGAATGAATATTGCATATAGATAGTGTAAAAGTAATATACAGGTAATAGAGCTCAAAAGACAGCCACGTTTTGGAATGGTGACTTTTTGGACGGGTGCCAAAAAGTGAGCATCTGACAAAAAGTAGTTGTCGTCTGCAGGAGCGCCCTGTGCCTTAAGTCCGTTTTTTCATTTGATCCCAGAGGTCATTTGTTTAAGCAGCAATTTTTCCTTTTACATTACTAAAGTCATGTTCGGTGTCACATTGCGTAAGCCTTCAAACATGATATTTTTCTTAACTTAAATTAAAACATAACTCTTGCCAAAATGCAATCTAGGGTCTTTTTGTGAATGTACCAGAGTCAAACTTTCGTTTAAAAGCATATTTAGGACAGAAGCGCCACTTTTAAGATTTACTGTATTCTCGTTTTTCGGTCAAATGGCCTTTTGAATGGGAGTGTTAGGGGCACTTTTATGCTAGCCTCAAAATAGCTATTTTTAAAACACTAAGAAGGCTCCACACCACACAAAACTTTGCTCGAAGTATCACCAGGGGCTCTCCACCTTAACTACACCGGTGCACAAGGGATCTACTAAATCTGTGGCTACTTGTTTTGATATCGGCTCGTTTTGACTGCCGAGGTGGTAGCGGCCGGAAACAACAAGAGCTACGTGACTTGTTCAAAACCTTTCTTTTTAATAAACTCTGGGTACACAAACAATGTTGTCAATGCGTTCGTTAAGGTGTAGAGGCCCTGGTGATACTTGGAGCAAAGTTTCATGTTGCGTTGAGCCTTCTTAGTGTTTTAAAAATAGCTATTTTGAGGCTAGCATAAAAGTGCCCCTACCAGTCCCATTCAAAATGCCATTTGACCCAAAAATGAGAATATGGTAAATCTTAAAAGTGGCACTTCTGTCCTAAATATGCTTTTAAACGAAAGTTTGACTCGGGTACATTCACAAAAAGACCCTAGGTTGCATTTTGGTGAGAGTTACGATTTAAGTAGTTTTGGTTCCAAAACATAACCAAACTGCGACACACAAAATGTAAAAACATGGTTAAAATTGCGACCTTTACATTCAAAAAATGCAACCGACGTTCTCTGGTTTAGATATGAGCCATTATTTCCTGACACTGCTAGGGGCGCTATATTATGAAAAGCTCCTGTGGGTCGTATTAGAAGGTGGGGATAAACAACTCATAGTATTTCATTGTCAGACCATTCTCCACAGCGCTAAGGAGGAAGGTGTGGTTAGTCCACACAGCATTCTGGGATGGGAGAAAAATGTGCTCTGGGTTATTGGCATTTCTTTAAACCAATCACAATCATCTTGGGGTGGTGCTAAGCGCCGGGTGGAGCGACGGTGCCTCTGCAAAATAGCCTCGGGAAGGAACTTGTTTTGGTGGAACATGTGTACGTTCAAAAGTTGTTTTAGTCGTGCAACAGAAAACTCTGATTTGGACAGATAGTCTAGCTAGCTGTCTGGATTTACCCTGCAGAGATCTGAGGAGCAGTTAACCATAGTCCTCAGAATCCACCAGAGGTTAGAACCCCAACATAAAGAAAGAGGAAGGTGACGGATATCGGCGAAAATATATGGCTCAGATATAGACTAAACAACTCATAGTGTTGCAGAACTAAAACAACTCATAGCGTTGTATGGTTAGGAGGACTTGTTGGTGGGAAAGGTTGGGTCTGCCTCAAAATGATTCAAATTAATGAATGAAGCTTATATTTGACAGAGTATAGCCCACCCAGAACTGTGTACCTTCTGAAATACCTTTTTGAAAAGGGACACTACAACCAGTAACACACAATTTTCCAAGGGAGCTTTTAACAGGCTGCACACACTCCCACAGTAAGCAATTTTGTCCTTAAGGATTTTATTATTAGCTATAATGTCTGAACCATCCAAGGTAGACTGACCGTGAGCTAGGAGGTTGTAAAAGAAATGAATTGAATTCAAACAGTGAAGAACAACAAAACAATAAAATGATAACAGAATATGCCGCTTACTGACAAATTAATAACGGCTGTACTAACAAATTGTTTCACCTTTTTTCTTCGTCACAATAGGTTGTTTTTGAAGTCTGCCTCTCCCGAGTGCCAACGTGGCACCAATAACTTTTTCGACAAATGTTAAAAAGAAGCTGACACGTTCTCCACCTGCTGCTGAAGCTCCCACCAACAATCATTTCTTCTACCTTCAATGTGACCTTTGATCCTCATGGTTTTGACATTGTGGAGAATTTTATAAATTTTTTAATTTTAACCAGTAAGATTATTTTGTTTCAGTTGCTTTGTGGGTGAATTTGCCCCCAACTTCCAGTTGACCTGACACATGTATTTTAGTAATTTGAATAGCTTTGATTATATTGTTTTACCACTTTAATCTACTTTAAAGTGATTATTTCAAGATGAGAAAAACAAAAAATAAAAATATTTTTTGCATCTTCTGCTATCTGTGATTTTTCAATAAACATATATCTGCAATATATGGTTTGTATTTGAGTTTTTATAAAAACACAGACTGATCTTAAATCTTTTCTGATCAGACTACTACTAAAACTACTATAACTTACAGTAAGGCAAGGGAACTTTATTTACTGTATAGAGCACATTTCAGCGACAAGGTACAGTCATTTAATTCAAATTCCCTTTTTAACAGTGATATCTGGAAATGGATTGAGGAGACTTCACAGATGACCGATTCAGATGTGATTTAGATTTAGATCAGCTTTTTCTATAACATACACGCTTGAGTGGGAGAAACAGTCACATACACAGATCGGGCACAGACCAGTTTCTCCCTTAACACTAAGTGAACAGACTCCTTTATACTTTAGTTTGGCCTCACATCTGAAGAAGCAGTTGTCAATCACATAATCATCAACAAGTCAGGGTCCCACACTTAGCACGAAACATAATAATTACACCTGGAGAATATTAGTTCTCATGGCCTCCTGTCATGGTGTCATACCCAGATGTTTCCCATGACTATCACCAAACAGGTCCCTCACATCAACAGTCAGTCATCAGTTGGCATGTGAGGTTCACTCACATATTAACCCTATGTAATATATTGTATAAGATATCTTTGAAAGCAGGCAGACTTAATATTCAACCTGTCAAACAGAGTAAGGCTGTGTCTGAAATCGCACATTACATACTCAACATGTATTCTATTGTTCAACATACTTATGTGACGCACTGAGCTTTAATTTTCAACATCACTTCCCGAGAGCCTACTTTGCCGGTTGGATGATGCGTAACCAAGGTAACCCCTGCCAACCTCAGCTCTAGCGGCATTGCCAGATGATGCCTAAATTACTGAAAAAGGTTGGCAACTTGTCCGACAGTCGCTGGTAACAAAATCCCAGATATTTAATATGTAGAAATGTATGGCCAGCACAGAATGGCGACAGATAGGGTGCGTGGGTAGACTAGTGGTGGAGCGCGCACCCATATATAGAGGCTCAGTCCTTGATGCAGAGGCCACAGGTTTGATTCTGACCCTTGGCACTTTCCTGTATGTCACAATAAAGGCCTAAGTAAAAAATAAAAACATCTTTAAAAAAAGAAAGGCGACAGACAAAACTCTGTGCTAAAAGCACACTGCTTCATCCTAATTGGCTAAAACACAACATACTTGTTGGCCAATTCCAACATCTTTGACGTATTTGTGACACAGACCAAGAGTTTGGAAAGAATGCCAAAATGTTGTCAGACTATATTGTCAGACCACATAGGGAGAGCTGTGCATGGCCCAGTTAAATCAGTTCTAGATTTAGATCTCCATTTTTGAGCAAAATTGTAATTTTGAGCTTCATTTTCTGCATTCTTGTGCCTTTTCTGCATCAATTTCTGGTGCAAATGTCTAAAAGGAAATTATATACAGCTTTTGGGGTGATTTGAACAGGTCAGTTTTGATTATTGCGGTGGTTGTAACCCCATCCCCCTGTAAATTACGCCTATGGCTGTACCCCATCTTCACCAATCTTGTGAGAAGTCTCTGTAGGGTCCATGGCCAGATTATTCTGTTCAGGTTGCAGTTCTGACCCAGAACACAGAGATTCCAAATAAGACATTGAGTAGCGGTTTACGAAGAGTTTTAATGAGAATCGGTACTTACAGAGTATCAGGATGGAGGGAACAGGGCTCCGGGACTAGGAATGTAAGGTAAAAAACAAAGAAAAGAACACAGAGCGGAACACAGAGCTAAAGAGATGGAAAACAGAGCTGCAGAGTTGGAGGGTTTTAAAAGAAGAGAAAGAAGAAAACACTCGACAAATCATCGCAGACATTGTGGGAAAGATCACTCCACACTGGAGGGAGAAGATGGATCTCTGTGCACCGCCTGGGACCGAACAGCTGCCATTGCCTGCGACAGATCATTATGCAGTTCACTGGAAGGCATTTCAGGGATGAACCCTGGCGAACCACCAAACATCACCCCATCTGCAGAGATCTCAACATCCGATTCGTAGAAGCTCTCTTCGAGAAAGACAGAGATGCACATTAGGCAGTGTGGCCTAAATTCGAGCAGGCCAGGAAGGCAGGACGTAAGACCATGTTCAGAGGACCCTTTGCCTTCATTGATGGACAGAGAGTCACACCATAGGCAAGCTAACCAAAATCTATCTTGACACTGAATCCAACAAACAAGTGAGTTTTAAACAAAAATTATATGTTCAGGTTTTAGCTACTCACTACCTATGAGGTAACACATTTGTCCCTATTCAATTACATTTAAGATAATTCTCTTATTATTTTTGTGTTCTGTGTTCTATGTTTCACCTAAGAAATGACATCTCTCTTATTTCTATAAATGCAAGGGGTCTAAGCGACATAACCAAAAGAAAAAGCTTATTTCTGTTTTGTAAAGGGAAGAATGGTAATACTATTTTTCTACAAGAAAGTCATTCTACGGTTGGGGATACTATGTTTTGGTCTTAACAATGGGGAGATGAAGCTTACTTCAGTCATGGCATGTCAGGATCAGCAGGGATCGCCATCCTTCTAAAAAAACTTCCAAGGCCAAATTGTACCCCACATTGCAGATGAACATGGTCATTGGTATATGGTTACAATGACAATAGAGCAGGGGTCTTCAAAATTTTTTAACTGAGAGTGAGATGGAGCAGGGAGCCCCTACTACATATATTGTAAAAAATGAAGTTGGATATTAAACTGGGCCTACAATAACGTGTAGGGCGGCCTAAAGCCTTTACATACCTTATTGTGCATAGAATACTAAGCTATTAAAATAGCCTTATAATTGTTGGCATTTATAAATCAAGTTTTCATTTTAAAACATACATGTGGTACAGTAAATCCTCAGAAAGAACTGTATTGGTGGACGACTACCTTAGTGACTACTTTACCTATAGGCCGGTAATCCTGTCCTCAGTGTAGATTTATATTTGCTAAAAATATGTTGGATTCATGTTATGACTTCTTAATTTTTGAAAATAAGTCAAATATTTGGAACACAATGAGAACCAAAGAAACTCAAATTTTTGTTTAGTTTTTTAGAAAACTAAACTCACTAATGAAAAGAAAACCAAACAAAATGCAAATGTAACTTTTAACTAAATTGAAAACCAAAAGGGAAAAGAAACAACTTAATCAACCAAATTATAATGTACTACCTGACCTGTAGCGCAGCAGAACCACAGACATGGAGTGAATGACCCGGAAGTATGACGCACTTCATAACTGCCCGTATAACAGTACAGTACCTCGGTTTTCTTTTTCTTTTTTGCGGATGGCACATCGCCATGCAACGGACACTCAAGATACAGTTAATTATCAGGGATTTCAGGTCAGGGGGCCCAGATTTGACCGATGGCTATGTGATGTTCTGTGTTGTGTGTCCCGCTTTGGACCTGAACCAGGCTGGTTTGGGGGTGCGTTGCCTTCTTTTGTTTGACACCGACAACACGCCTCACATTAACCTCTGCATCCATGCACTCTCACCAATACTGATAACACCACATTGTTATAACACTGTAACTTGCTTTTCAACACTTTATGCAATGCCTGTCAGATCCCCCCCCTTTGGAGAATTTACTCAGATATGTAGGGAAAGTATTGTCATGTTAAAAGGTTCCTTTTTCATTGTGACCTTCGTGTGTCAGACTTCCTGAAAAAGATGCATAATGTGTGTTCACTTCCCATGCGTTTGTTTGAATCTTGTTACAGCAAAAAAAAAAATTAGACAAACCAGTTAGCCTTCTCCTGCAATCTGGCTCAGTGTTGGGCAAACACTCTGACCCAGTCTGTCTGCAGGTTTTCTTGCACGACCAAATACCAAAGCAGAACATTTGAGACATCCCTCCAAATACCAAAGCAGCATACCATGGATATAGCACAACAAAACATGCAAGAATTAAATCCCCCTTTCAATACCATGGATATAGCACCACTTCGCCGGGCATGACAAAACAATAATGCACTTATACAACCTATGGAAAATAATCTTCTTCAAGAGTTCAAAATGCCCAAACAAAATACTTTCACCAAGGAAACGCTTGTTCGTCCTCTGGAGTGTTCTAGTCCAAACTACGATCTTTTTCCTAAACTTAACGAGTCGTTTCGGTGCCTAAACTTACTGCAGCATGCTGCTCACTTTTTCTGTCTAAACTCCACTACCATCCATGGCCCCTGAAAGGAGCGTCATCTGGCGGTGCCTGTAGCCGGCTCACAGTCACCTATTGGCGGCTAAACAACTACCACTGGTAGCCGGCATCCTGGAGCTCTGTAGCGGCTAAATACAACAAGCAACTGCTGCATGGTGATATATTGCTGAAATTCATTAGGAACGTCCTGGAAAGTTGGCTTCTTGACAATTTTTATAAATAAAAATAATGATACTTTGCTGCATGTCGTTTCCCCCTCTCATGTCTTCAGCTGTCCTATAAAAATAAAGGCCTCAAATGCCCAAAAAATGATCTTGAAAAAAAAAGAAAGTTGTCTACATCCATCCAGAACATTCCTGTGTGTATATACATTGGGGAAAAAAGATGGGAAATACTTTCTCTTTATGATCCACAGAAAGATGTATCCATATAGATCCATAAGATCCCGCTGATCAAACAGCACCTTGGCTCTCTGGGCCCCTCTGTCAAATCCAGCCTCAGAAACCTGGGGGTTGTGTTTGACCAGGCCATGTCTTTGGAGATACACTCAAAACAGCTCGTCCGAAATTGCTTTTATCATCTTAGGAACATCTCTAAAATTCGCAAAATGTTGTCAAAGAAGGATCTGGAAATGATAATTCACGCTTTCATATCAACAAGACTTGACTACTGCAACTCTGTTTTTACCTGTCTGAATAAGTCTGCCCTGAACAAATTGCAAATTGTTCAAAATTCTGCTGCTAGACTTTTAACAAGTGCCCCTCGAAGGTCTCATATCACTCAAGTCTTGTCGGCTTTCCATTGTCTCCCTGTAAAATTCAGGATTGATTTTAAGATTTTAGTCCTGACTTTCAGAGCCTTAAACGGTCAGGCCCCACAGTACATCCTGGACCTTTTGAAGCCGTATTCCTCCGGCCGGACTCTTCGGTCCGCTGGCCAGAACCTGCTTGTAGTCCCTAAGACTCGTTATAAGACCCGAGGGGACCTGTCTTTTCAACCAAAAGGAAAGCTTTTGGTTGATGGGCTTTCACTAGTGTCACTTTAATTTTACATATGTATATACATTTTATATTGATGTTTTACCTATTCTTTTGTACAGCACTTTGTGATTTTATCTTTGAAAAGCACTTTATAAATACATTTTACTTACTTACTTACTTATCCTGTCCATAAATACTACAAACAGGATTGCTGCGCTTTGTCACCAATCCTGTTTGTAGTATTTATGGACAGGATATCGAGGCGTAGTCGGGGTGGGGAGGGGTTGCAGTTTGGTGGGCTGGGGATCTCATCGCTGCTCTTTGCAGATGATGTGGTCCTGATGGCATCATCGGCCTGCGACCTTCAGCACTCACTGGATCGGTTCGCAACCGAGTGTGAAGCGGTTGGGATGAGGATCAGCACCTCTAAATCTGAGGCCATGGTTCTCAGCAGGAAACCGATGGAATGCCTTCTCCAGGTAGGGAATGAGTCCTTACCCCAAGTGAAGGAGTTCAAGTACCTTGGGGTTGTGTTCGCGAGTGAGGGGACAATGGAGCGGGAGATTGGTCGGAGAATCGGCGCAGCGGGTGCGGTATTGCATTCAATCTATCGCACTGTTAGACGAAAAGAGAGCTTAGCCAGAAGGCAAAGCTCTCGATCTACCGGTCAGTTTTCGTTCCTACCTCACCTATGGTCATGAAGGCTGGGTCATGACCGAAAGAACGAGATCCAGGGTACAAGCGGCTGAAATGGGTTTCCTCAGGAGGGTGGCTGGTGTCTCCCTTAGAGATAGGGGTGAGAAGCTCAGTCATCCGTGAGGAGCTCGGAGTAGAGCCGCTGCCCTTTGCGTCGAAAGGAGCCAGTTGAGGTGGTTCGGGCATCTGGTAAGGATGCCCCCTGGGCGCCTCCCTAGGGAGGTGTTCCAGGCACGTCCAGCTGGGAGGAGGCCTCGGGGAAGACCCAGGACTAGGTGGAGGGATTATATCTCCAACCTGGCCTGGGAACGCCTCGGGATCCCCCAGTCGGAGCTGGTTAATGTTGCTCGGGAAAGGGAAGTTTGGGGTCCCCTGCTGGAGCTGCTCCCCCCGCGACCCAACACCGGATAAGCGGACGAAGATGGATGGATGGATGGATACTTACTTACTTACTTACATATTCAGTTTGAGTCTTTGTAGCCCAAGTTTAACCCTGTTATTAAATAGTCTGAGTTTCCGAGTTCGGAAGTTGTTCTTCCTACTTCACATGATCTCAAGTCAGAAAGTTGTTTTTAACATTAGATAAGCTGGTGATATTTTGCTGAAATTCTTCTGTCCCATTTTTTCTTAGGAATACGCAATTTCCAAAAATAATAAATAGACTTAACTTAACTAAACTACAGCATTAAACATATTTATTTCAACATTTAATATCTTGAAAGACTCTGCCTTAAGCTTGTTGTTGATATAGTATTGATCACAAACTGTCGATGCTTTCTCTACACATTACATACCAAAATCATCTTGAATTCTGAAATAACTATTACACTTTGTCAAACAATGTATGACTATTTATATGAACATTAGGTCAGTTGTTCATATGACTATAGTCATTTATTATATTCCTTAAAATGTGAGTGTGTAAGATGAGGCCGGGACCGTGGGAAGAAACAATACTCACATATTGAGTTGTGACATGAAAAGCACCTGTTTGTCTCTAACTGGGGTCACAGCTAACCAGTCAGACAGCCTCGCTGATCATTCATCATCATTGCAAGAACAGCAACGTGCACTATATCACTGTTTTTTTTTATCACTTTAGCACAATCCTCAAACAACTATTAAACTTTGTCAAACTATTTATGACTATTTATACGAACAATAGGTCAGTTGTTCACATGACTATAGTCATTTATTTTTTGGAAAATCTTTATTTTTCTTTGCAAATATGACAAACAACAGCTCATATGGTACAGCTTACAGAAGATAAATAAGATGAGAAGCTCAGATAGTGAAATAACATTTCAGTCAAAGCATAAGTTATCCTGGTCACAAGGAATGTGAAAAAAATAAAAATGTACAAGCTGAGCAGACAAAAAGTACAGTAGTATTAGTTAAATAAAACAATCAAACAAAATATCAGTAAATTAAATAAATTTGTCGTAAAAAAATAAAATAATCTGGTTACAATCTCATACTCAGGCTACTAGTTAGAGGTCAGGTGGACCATAAAGAAATCCCAATTCCCCAGTGTCCCAGGCTCTTTGCATCTTATCCTAGCCAGCATAACCTCATATGATGCTTTTTCACTCCTGAGGAGTTTCCACTCCTGCATTGTTAGATTGATGGGTGATTTCCAGTGTCTCAATATAATTTTGGCAGCAGAGGCTATCCCAATCATCAGGGCTGAATATGCGCTTTTTGTCAGGGTTGGCGTTTCTGTTTTATCTCCCAAAAGGCGTAGTCTTGGAGATACTGGCATGGTTACTCCTGCCCATGTCCCTAAGAATTCCAGTATGTTATGCCAAAATGGTTTGACCATAGAGCATTCCCAAATGAGATGCAAAAAGGTGGCCATCTCTGTTTTACATTTCCAACATGTGTTGGTACTTATTAGTCCTATTTTGAAAAGCCTATTTGGTGTCCAGTAATACCGGTACAATATTTTATACTGAATAAATTTCCCCCAAGCTTCATTGATATATTTACCATTATTAGCCTTAATCTGTTTCTATGTATCTATGTCAATTGCACAATCAAGGTCTTTCTGCCAAATTAATCTCAAATTGTCACATATGCTACTAGTTAAATAAATTAAGTTTTTGTAAAATGTTGACGCCTTATGGTTAAACAGGTTGTCAAGATAGTCAACAATTGGGTTACCTACTTCACCTGCCTGAAACTTTTTCATCACACAGTGTCTGATTTGTAAGTATTTCCAAAAGTCTCCTTTCTCTTCCAATTTGTACTTATGGACTAATTCAGTGAATGACATAAATATACCATCTTTATAAAGGTCACTAATTGTATTTATTCCATTGTCTAGCCACCATTGTCAAAACACTTCTGCTTCCCTAGTTGTACTTCCGGATTGAGCCAAAGTGAGGCACGAAGGCTGTTTGTAAAGTGGGAGTTTGTGCATTTTATGAACATTGGCCCAGAACTCAAACAAGTGCTTAACAACTGGATTGATCTCCTTCCTTTTTTCATTCCAATGTTGGGATATCACATTTATAGGATGAAATGGTGTAGCAATAGTCTTCTCTGTAGTGGCCCACTGTAAGCCAGACACCGTTCTTCTCCAGTGGTTGACAATCTTAGCCATTTCAAATGGCAGACTATAGAGTCTAACATCAGGCAGGCCAAAACCTCCTTTATCTTTGGGTGCACACATTTTACTCATCTTGAATTCAGGCTTCCTCCCTGCCCAGAGAAAGTCTCTAATGAGATTATATTGTTTAAAAATGTGATCAGATGTGTTAAGCGGCAACATCATAGATATGTAGTTAAAGTGTGGGGCTATTACTATTTTAATAACATTATCTTTACCCCACAGGTTAAGATTTAACTTTCCCCATTTTCCTAGGTTTGTTTTAATTTTTTGAAGAAGTGGTTTAAAGTTCAGCGTTGTTATCTTGCTGAGATCTGGGCATAGTTTGATGCCCAAATATATCATGCCTTTTGGAACCCATCTGAAATTGTATTGCGTTACTACTTGCAGATGACAGTGTTTAGACAGACTTAGTCCAGTTGACTTTATAACCTGATAGCTTGGAGTATTTATAGCCTGTCAGATCCCCCCCCTCCCTCCCCCTTTGGAGAATGTACTCAGTTACGTAAAGAAAGTATTGTCATGTTAAAAGGTTCCTTTTGAAACTTGAGACCATTTTCATTGTAACTTTTGTGTGTCAGACGTCCTGGGAAGATGCATGATGTGTGTTCACTTCCCATGCATTTGTTTGAATCATGTGACAGCGAGTTTCAGTCAACTGCAGAAGCAGAGAGTTTTCATATTCAGGCTGTGGAACAGGTTGCTGTGAGTCGGCTGTGTGTTTGCCCGCTTTTGATTTGCTAAAGTCTATGATGGCTAAGGAACTTTTTTATGGCTATGTACTTTATGATGTTTGTGCATTAATGTTGGATATAATTAAAAGGCAGATGGTGTGTCTTATTAACTTTATTTGACGTAATGTTGTGCATATTGTTTATCTGATGAAAATTCAGCCCTTAAGACTTTTTTCCTCTTAAGAATAATGTTTTCCTCAGTTCATTTCCCTTGTTTCACAGATTTTCTAGAAATGAGGATAAATATCTCGAAACAAGACGGAAAAAAACTTGCATTTTATCATTTGAATAGTTGACTTTTCAATAGATGATTTGATTTGTTCTGTAGTCAGGTCAAATAATCTCATCCTACTGGCAGATATTTCACTTTTAAGAAAGAAATAATGAACATACAGTACAGGACTTATTTGTGTGTCATTTTGCAATGATCCAATGAAAATACAATTTTTATTTTAAGTATGAATTTTTTTTAGAGTGCTTCTGCAAAAATGAACATATCTTTCTGTAGCTATACTTCTTTAAATTAAGACTTTAACTGCACTTTGCTTTTTGAATAGATGATCTAATTTGTTGTGGAATCAGGTAAAACAGCAGTAGATGAAATTCTTCAGCACAGTGTTCTCTTTAGCAGAAATATGTTTTAAACTCTTCTCACCACCAGACGACCCTGTTTACTGTAAACTCAGCTGAGTCTACACATTTAAAAAGTTCTGTTATTTGTCAATGGAACAACATCAGTACTTTTACTAAAGGATCTGAATTCTTCAGATCCTTTACTAAAGTAAAAGTACTGATCAGGTCACATCTTTAAAACAATAAGCGGTTAATAAAGTGCACGTTGCTGTTCTTGCAGTGATGATGAACAATCAGCGACAGCTGTCGACTGGTTAGCTATCACATTCTGCAAACTCATGATGTTAATGTTAATCCTGAGCTCTTTGTTCACAGGATTGGCTGATTACTTATGGTTATTATTTGCTGAGTTGTTGGGTAGTGAGCGCATGAGCCGACCGGCTCTGTTTCAAGCTCTCTTGTGGGACATTTCAAGCGTTCTTGGGGCCTCCTGGAAGCCACGGGGCCCTAAGCAGCCGCTTAGTTTACTTATACGTCGGGCCGGTTCTGGCTAATGCTGTAAATGGAGCTTGCCCCCAAAGTCTTTCTTAGGTGTGGGCTGAGCCCAAAATGGCTTCACCGCTGCAAATGAAAACAATTTGACTCACCTAACGTCATCCTCCTCTAACCCTGGTGATTTTTTTCCTACAGAAACCGTTGACATGAAGTTTGGGTTGCTGGTGGTATTGGCGGTGGCCGTTCTGGTGCCCAGCCTGTCTGAGGGCCGGATCGTCTCTAGATGTGAGCTGAGAAAAAAGCTCGGGCAGGCGATCACGCTGCCTCCACAGCTTCAACAGTTCAAGCAACAATATCTGGCAAGAGGTGAGGTTAATAAAACTCCTGAGAGTTAAATAAGTCACATCATCACCTCCAGAGTGACCAGCATGAATCACTCTCTGAGATAATACAGAGCAGGAAGACAGATAAGAGTAAGAGAGTTTGTTCCTGCAAACAGGAAGAGAAACTCTGCAGAAAGAGATGTCCACATGCAAAAATAAATTAATTGATTGACAACAGCAGTGACATGACATGCAAGATAATAAAAGTATTACCAAAAGTAAGGGCTGCAACTAGAGCTGGGCAATATGGAGAAAATCAAATATCACAATATTTTTGACCAAACGATGGATATTGATGTCGATATTGCGGCGATATTGTCGGGTTGACTTTTGGTGCTTTCACAAAACATTTACACAATGAGATTTGTGATAAATAATCATTAATAATGTTGATATGTTGACTAAGTGAGTAAAGGCAAATAATAAAACAATTCAGAAAATGACATCACTTTACTGTAATGCAGCCTGTAAAACCATGAAAAGACAACACTTATATTACGATATTAAAATATCCAATATTTAACACGATATCCAGCCTCATGTATCGATGCCGATATAATATCAATATATTTCCCAGCCCTAGCTGCAACTAACAATTGTTAATCCATCAATGACAAACTTATTGACTATCACCTTTTTTGTTTTTTACTGCAACTTTATTTTAAAATGTAACTTCTCTATTTTGTCCTTTGCTTCCCTCCATCTGCGTGCATGGCTTGTTTGTTGCAGTTATCTGTGAGGTGAATCGCCGGTCCCATCTCAACACCAACCTAGTCAAGGTGTTCGGCAAACGCACAACTACAACCACAGCCACGCCAACAACTATGGTCAATGAAACGACCACTGAACCAACAACTATCCAACTGAATACCACCCAAACGACTACCACCCAACCAATCCCAACAGATGCAACAAATTCAACCCTAGTCATAAACAGAAGAAAGCGCGGGGTGCCTGATTCTGCTAATACAACCACAGCCAAGCCAACAACTCCGGTCAAAACACAACGGACTAACACCCACACAACTAAGAAGCCAACAACTCCGGTCAAAACACAACGGACTACCACCCACACAACTAAGAAGCCAACAACTCAGGTCAAAACACAACGGACTACCACCCACACAACTAAGAAGCCAATAACTCCGGTCAAAACACAACGGACTACCACCCACACATCTAAGAAGCCAACAACTCCGGTCAAAACACAACGGACTACCACCCACACATCTACCACCCAATCAACAACTAGAAAACTGACTACCACTGCTCCAACAACCACTCAACCAATCCCAACAGGTGCCACGAAATCAACCCTAGGCACAAATGGAACCAGAGCTGGCAACAACAGAAGAAAGCGCGAGGCAGGCAGCGAGGAACTGCTGAATGAAGATGAGGCTGAGGAAAGTGGGAAAGGTAAGAAGCGATCCATCGAGGACCAATCCAGTGAGGAGAGCGAGGAGTCGTCTTTCACCCTTTACGGGATCTTCCAGCTGTCTGACGAGACCTTCTGTAGTTCTGGTTATCGCTCCTCCAATAACAAGTGCAACACAACCTGCGATGGTGAGTCTTTCAACCAGACACATACAGACATAGTGGATATTTAAATGAGATATTTTGCACATTAAAAACTGTTCTTTTTTCTCCCGCTGAAGCCTTCACTGATGACAACATTATGGACGACATTGATTGCTTTGTGAAGACTGATCAGTGGGGGTAAGTTTCTAAATTTACCTTTGGAGATGCTCCTATTGTCTTGGAATTGTTTAAGTTAGAATGAATATTGCATATAGATAGTGTAAAAGTAATATACAGGTAATAGAGCTCAAAAGACAGCCACTTTTTGGAATGGTGACTTTTTGGACGGATGCCAAAAAATGAGCATCTGACAAAAAGTAGTTGTCGTCTGCAGCAGTGCCCTGTGCCTTAAGTCCTTTTTTTCATTTGATCCCAGAGGTTGTTTGTTTAAGCAGCAACATACGACCTATATTAACATTTATAGTGGCGGTGCCCTCTAGTGACCGTAGTAATTATGACGGGTGCAATGCAGGAAGTAAGGTGATGAAATTACTTTCACCAGAGAGAGCGGGGTTTGAGGCCTGTTTGATAATTTAAAAAAAATATATTATAGGTTTTTTTTTTACGTATGTTCGGTGTCACATGCGTAAAACCGAAAACATGATCTTTTTGGAACGTGTACGTTCAAAAGTTGTTTTAGTCGTGCAACAGAAAACTCAGATTGGACAGATAGTCTAGCTAGCTGCCTGGATTTACCCTGCAGAGATCAAGTCCTCATAAATCCACCAGAGTTTAAAATTACAACACAAAGAAAGCGGAAGGAAACGGACATGGGCTTAAATACACATGCATCTGGCGGAATTTCCTGCGGCACCAGAGCTATCCTTGAAATGGAACGTTGAGGATATAGACTAAACAACTCATGGCGTTGCAAAACTAAAATAACTGATAGTATTGTATGGTTAGGAGGACTTGTTGGTTGGAAAGGTTGTTTCTGCCTCAAAATGATTCAAATTAATGAATGAGGCTTATATTTGACAGATTATAGCCCACCCAGAACTTTGTACCTTTCGAACTAACAACAGACACTACAACCAGTAACACACACTTTTCCAAGGGAGGTTTTAACAGGCTGCACACACTCCCACAGAAAGCAATTTTCTCCTTAAGGATTTTGATTATTAGGTATAATGTCTAAACCATCCCAGGTAGACTGACCATGAGCTAGGAGGTTGTAAAAGAAAATGAATTGAATTCAAACAGTAAAGAACAATGAAACAATAAAATGATAACAGAATATGCTGCTTACTGAGAAATTAATAACGGCTGTACTAACAAATTGTTTTACTTTTTTCTTTGTCACAATAGGTTGTTTTTGAAGTCCGCCTCTCACGCGTGCCAAGATGGCACCAAGCACTTCTTCGACGAATGTTAAAAAGAAGCTGACACGTTTTCTACCTGCTGCTGAAGCTCACACCAACAATCATTTCTTCTACCTTCAATGTGACCTTTGACCCTCATGGTTTCATCTCAAACATTGTGGAGCATATTATAATTTCTTCATTTTAATTAACCAATGAGCTTTCTTTAATAAAGTTATTTTGTTTCAGTTCCTTTGTGGGTGAATTTGCCCCCAAAAATCAATCACCAGAACTTGAACTGACAAATGTATTTTAGTAATTTGAATAGCTTTGATGATATTGTTTTACAACTTTAATCTACTTTAAAGTGATTATTTCAAGATGAGAAAAACAAAACAAAAAATTAATATTTTTTGCGTCTTCTGCTATCTGAAACTTTCCAATAAATGTATATCTGCAATGTATGGTTTGTATTTGAGTTTTTATAAAAACACAGACTGATCTTCAATCTTTTCTGATCAGACTACTTATTCTGATAATTTACAGTAAGGCAAGGCAACTTTATTTACTGTATATAGCACATTTCAGTGACAAGGTACAGTCAATTTGGTGTAAGGTGGTCATAAAATCATGTGTTGTTTGTTCCTAGTTTGTAATGCGACCCAGAGCAGTGTTTTCCGTTCTCATGTCTAAACCAGAGAACTTTACAGTTGCAGTTTGAAACATGTCGTTAACAGAGTAAAATGGTCACAGTTTGACTAAACTACTTAGTTCAAACATTGTGGTTTGCGTTAAAATCAGGCGTTAGTTACTTCATTTCCAGTTGTGCACGGGACGCTAAACACTGCTTTGTAAAGTAAACCTGACCGTTTACTTCATGTTCAAACAAAAATGAACCCTGGTCTCTTGGGTGAAAGTCCTGTGTTTGTTTGACCCATGGTCACTGTCACTATACATTTAAATATATATGTCGTAATTGCTGCTTGATGAAATGTCCCATAGAAGCGTTTTTCAGGGGAGAACAGTCTCTTCGTTAGTCTTTCCCCGGCTGCATAGACAGTGCAGTGACTCAGCGAGTGCAGAATTATAAGACCCAGAAACTCTGACCAATCAGAACTGACAGGGGTCTTTTTTTGGGAGGAGGGGCTTAAACAGACAGGCGCCAAAATAGAGAAATTCAGACAGAGGGTGAATACAGGTATATTTAGACAGACATTATGACATTAAAGCATGTAAACTAATTCTAGTAAAAAGGTAAAATACGTATGAACCTGAAAATGAGCATGATATGGGACCTTTAATGTTTGATGTTCATAAACAAAAGTAAAATATCTGAATACTTCTTCCACCACTGGTCATATGCTAAATATATATTTGGTTTTGGACTGTTACGTACTTGGAGGAGGAAACACGCACCTTGAAGGCACCACATTGGTTTCTGGAACGAGGAGTAATGAGCTGAAACCTGATACGCAGGTATACGCAGTATACCCACTAAGAAAGCTCCAGGATTTCCATATACCCACTTACAAATGTGCAATGGCATGTAACAACATACTTTCCATTATAATTATATTTTTTAAATTTAGTACAGTACTTGAGTGGATGTAGGCTACCCAGTGGCGCAAAAAGTGGGTATGCGCTATATGTGGCGCATAGGGGCGCAGCACCTTGGGGGTGCCAAAGCGATGGTTAAAAAATGATTTAAATGTTGCTGATAGCTACATTTAGATTTTGGTTAAACCCTATGGTACCAATCCAGTGCATGACATACGGTTTCTCAATTTTATTAAGGTAAAATAACAACTGGTAAATATAAGGTATCAGGCACAATAAATGACAATGAGCTGGAAAACATAACTTATGCAGTAACTCTGGTTTACCATGGAATCATTAATAGATGCATTAGATTAATAGAACATACCAGCTATAGTTACATATGTTGGGTGACATGGAAGATGTAATTACAGGTTCACATCTCTCTTTCTCTTTAAAGGTCTGTGCTAAGTAGCTCTCCATATTTATTTATTATTTAAAATCCAAAATGATGTGAATGTAATTTCAACAGCAGCACAACCTTACTGCATAATTTCTTTTATCTGATGCCATCACTAGGCTGATTTAAGAATTGAATTTAGGCTGCTGTATTTAACAGTGAGTTCATTTCATTCAGGTGTAAGGATGGTGGATCAGGAAAGACAGGGGAAGGCAACAGGTAGGTCTAACATTATGTGGAAGTGTAGGGGGAGCCACTTGATACCATCAGATTCATTTCTTAATATTATTAATATGGAAAAACTAATATCGAAAATATATTACATAATGTAATTTGCAATAACAAACCGTGAATAATCATACAGCTTGCACTCGTGGATGTAATGTATTAATGTTTACGCCGTTTGCATAGACAGTCTTCTTTGCCCTCCATTGTCTGCACCGGCAGACGATGTGCAGCCGCGCCCTCTGTGGTCACAGTTTCTGATGGGTCACAGCTTTCGGTGAAACACCGGTCTGTCTGCTGGTTTTCATGCCCAACCAAATACCAAAGTAGAACATTTGGCACATCCCTCCGAGAGCACGAGTTGTTTAGTTAGTTAGGGGGGATGTTTTATAGCCTCGTGAGACCGTCTTGATCTTGCGAGCTCCAGTTTTCCACTCGCAGATCAGTCTGGCATCTTGAGGCAGAGAAAATTTGGAGCCGTTAGCCAAACGACCGGGCCAATCAGCATTGGTTTTGAGGTGGGTTAAGTGGTGATAGACCGATGGTTTATCCAATCAGCTAACCAGTATTATCAGCCAGCGGTAGCCCTAATTCTGTTAGCCGCTCGCTAATGCTTTTTTTCTCTTGGATCCTTCTTTTGGAATATGGTCCGGGAACCTGAAATGGGGCCTTTTATTCCTAAATTCTCGTTACACAAATGGCAAATATCCTTTACCGACATGTTGCTTGCATGCTGAGCTTACGAGCTATGCTTTGCCTGCAGCAGCAGGGGCGGGCTTGCGGTTGTATTTTCATACGCTTCGTGGATCTGATTGGTTGATTTGGCCCGTCTATCACCAACATAGGTGATAGACAGATGGTTCATCCAATCAAATAACCAGTATTCCGCCCCTTCCCAAAAGTTCTCCAACGGAAAGTTTCCAGATGGATATGCTGAGCAAATGCGAAGCAATCCATCTGGCGGAGTCAGGTTAGATGTTTTATGGATCATGCACAAAAACACATGGAAGAATTAAATCCCCCTTTCAATACGATGGGTATAGCGCCACTTCGCCGGCCATGACAAAACACTAATGCACTTAAATATCCAATAAAAGAAAATAATTTCAGAATGAAATAGCACAACGTAGTGTCATCACAAAACACAACGCTTTCAAGCCGGGGAACGGAATTCAAAATGTGGCTTGTTTGTCCTCTGCAGTGTTTTAATCCAAACTACGATCTTTTTCCTAAACTTAACAAGTCGTTTTGGTGCCTTTGATGCCTGATTATTGTGGATCAGTGTTTCTGATCCACAATAATCAAAATATTGAATAGCTTTTGGATTTGGACTCAGTGGTGTAGTCTACGTGATACACAGGTAT
This sequence comes from Perca flavescens, assembly GCF_004354835.1. NCBI lineage: Eukaryota > Metazoa > Chordata > Actinopteri > Perciformes > Percidae > Perca > Perca flavescens. Next base: position 5,945,971 of record NC_041332.1, read on the forward strand.
ACACAGTATACCCGCTAAGAAATCTCCAGGATTTCCATATACCCACCTAAAAATGTGCTATGTCTAGCCTGGATGCCAGCCGAACTTAGCCCTGCCCACAACATTTGAGATCGGGAAGTTCGGTCTGGACTTGATCCGTTGTGGAGCAACTAAGCTCGAACAAGATCATTAGCGTTTTCCAAACTGCCGGGGCTATCGGCTAGTAACTAACATCAGTGGTAGCTAGCAGTTGAGTTCTGTTGACAACTATGCGTCGCTCAACATACGTCACAATACTCAATTGCTCTGATTGGTTGTAGGTTTATCCATTTGAGTGCAGAGGCATTTTCTTTCCTGGTTTGGTTGACACACACCCCATAATCACAGCCAAATGGAGCAGTATCAGACTCATATTCTGACTAGAATCTGAGGACATGGTTGCTGTGAGTCGGCTGTGTGTTCGCCTGCTTAGTTCAGATATCCATACCTATTTAACAAGAGGAGCCAGTAGGGGTCAGATGACTTTACCTTTGTCAAAATCTAATAACTTGAAAAATACTTTCATTTATAGAGCAAATTCTATTTGGAATACAATTCCAAGTAACATTCGTTTTATTACAGGAAAGGTATTTTTTTAAAAGAAAGTCAAATCTTACCTTCATTTAAATTATTTATCATGACGTTTCTGATTGTGTGGTGAAAAAATGTCTGATTTTCGTCTATTTTAATGTGATCTACCTTAATGTTAGCCATGTAATATATTGTAATATATAACTTTGTTTTCAAGATATTTCTCTATTCTGTTTGTTATTGTTTTCATTTAATTTTTAATTGTAATTTTTCTTCTTGTTATTTAGTTTTGTAAGCAGATATTGTTGTATTTATTTTCTTTGTTTAATTTTTTTTCTTTTATTATCAGTATATGTTATGAAATGTTTTAATATTGTCTTATTAAATGTTGTTTTGGACCCCAGGAAGATTAGCTGGTCGTCTAGGCGTCAGCTAATGGGGATCTTTATAATAAATAAGGATCCCCATTAGCCTCTGCGCGCGTCGGGGTTACCGGCGGACGCCGCTCCTTGCGACCGTGCATTTGCGCGGCACTCAGACGCCGCAGATCGTCAACAATGAAAAGGGAACTCCCCGCCGAGTTCAACGATACCTCACACAAGACTCTACGTCATACGGTTCATTAGCTGTGAAAAGGGGCGTGGCTAAAACATAGGGGGCGGGTCAAACCATCACCAATTAAAAAGGAAGTCTCTGCTGAGTTCAATGATACATCACACAAGACTCTACCTTAGTATCTTACATCAATTGGGTAATTAGTTATAAAAGGGGGCGTGGCTTTGACATAGGGGGCGGATGAAACCATCACCAATGGAGAAGGAAGTCAATGCTGAGTTCAATGATACCTCACACAAGGGTCTACATCAAACGGGTCATTAGTTATAAAAGGGGGCGTGGCTAAAGCTTAAGGGTCGGGTCAAACAATAACTAATGAATAAGGAACTCTCTGCTGAGTTCAATGACACCTCACACAAGACTCTACCTTAAACAGTTCAAATGTTATGAAGGGGGCGTGGCCTAAGTAAGTGGGCGTGGTTAAAGTATAGGGGGCGACACATTTTAAGTTTAATGTAAATCGGATGACGTTTGTCATATAAGGCGCATTTCCTGTTGCCAGAGGGGGGCGCTATGACCAAAAGTAAATTTTGGCCTGTTAGTGTCCTCAAGCCTGGACCCTTGTCCATCCTGAGAAATTTCGGGCAGATACGACAATATACACTCAAGTTACAAAAACTTCTTTGTTCATCACTAAACACTCAAGATGGCCGCAACGCCACGCCCACACCGTCTGACGAAAAGTTTTTCTTTTAATAACTCCTTCAGTTTCAATAGGGCCTTCGCCGCTGTCGGTGCTTGGGCCCTAAAAATACATGATCAATCCACAGACCAGCACCACAAAAGTTGTGTCCCACCTGCAGGGGCGTAGCACAGAATTCTGGGCCCTGTAGAAAAGCATTCTCTATGGGCCTCTCCCCGCATCCCCCTCACATGAGGACCCTGGGTACTCAGTTCCCTTTTGCACTCCCAGTCCGACACCCCTGCCCATCTGCCCCTAGTGACCAGTCACCACTTGTTGTTTGGTGTATAGAGAGAAAAATATGACCACAAAGATATACTAAACGACTAAAGAAATAAAAAAGGACTACAAAAAGACACAAAACAACTACAGTACAAATAGAATTGAAAAAACTCACTTATTGACTATCACCTTTTTTGTTTTTTACTTCAACTTTATTTTAAAATTGAACCTCTATTTTGTCCTTCTTTGCTTCCTTCCATCTGCGTGTATGGCTTGTTTGTTGCAGTTATCTGTGAGGTGAACAGCCGGTCCCATCTAAACACCGGCCTGGTCAAGGTGTTCGGCAAACGCACAACTACAACCACAGCCGCGCCAACAACTCTGGTCACAACACAACCAAATACCACCCAAACAACTACCACCCAATCAACAACTAGAAAACCGACAACCACCCAACCGACTACCACTGCTCCAAAGACCACTCAACCAAGCCCAACAGTTGCCACAAAATCAACCCGAGGCACAAGCAGAACCGGAGCTGGCATCAACATAAGAAAGTGTGAGGCAAGCAGCAAGGAGTCTGACTCGGCAGAGATGGACTTGGGGCTGGAGGAACTGCTGAACGAGGCTGAGGAAGGTGGGGAACATAAGAACCGATCCAGTGTGGAGGCCAAGCAGTCGTCTCTCGGCCTTTACGGGATCTTCCAGCTGTCTGACGAGACCTTCTGTAATTCTGGTTATCGCTCCTCAAAAAACAAGTGCAACACAACCTGCGATTGTAAGTCTTTCAACCAGACACATACAGACATGATGAATATTTAATGACATATTTTGCACATTAAAAACTGTTCTTTTTTTCTCCCCCTGAAGCCTTCCGTGATGACAACATTACGGACGACATTGATTGCTTTGTGAAGACGGATCAGTGGAGGTAAGTTTTGAAATTGACCTTTGGAGACACTGTCATTGTATTGGAATTGTTTAAGTTAGAATGAATATTGCATATAGATAGTTTAAAAGTAATGTATTAAGTAATAGACCTCAAAAGACAACCAATTTTTTTAAAGGTGACTTTTTGGACGGGTGCCAAAAAGTGAGCGTCTGACAAAAAGTAGTTGCCCGATCCCAGCCCGATCTGCCGGTGATAAGATTGAGCTTGGTCTGGTGATTGAGGCCTGTTTGATAATAAAAATAAAAAAAAGTGAGACCGACGTTCTCTGGTTTAGATATGAGCCATTATTTCCTGCCACTGCTAGGGGCGCTATTTTATGAAAATTTCCTGTGGGTCATATTAGAGGGTGGGGATAAATAACTCATAGTCTCTCATTGCCAGACCATCCTCCATTGCGCTGTGGACGAAGGTCTGGCTAGTCCACACAGCATTCCTGGATGGGAGAAAAATGTGCTCTGGTTTATTGGCATTTGTTTAAACCAATCACAATCGTCTTGGGCGGTGCCTCTGCAAATTAGCCTCGGAAGGAACTTGTTTTGGTGGAATGTATACGTTCAAAAGTTATTTTAGTTGAGCAACAGAAAACTCAGATTGGACAGATAGTCTAGCTAGCTAGCGTTGTATGGTTAGGAGGACTCGTTGGTGGGAAAGGTTGTTTCTGCCTCAAAATTATTCTAATTAATGAATGAGGCTTATATTTGACAGATTAAAGATCACCCAGAACTTTGTAACTTTGTAGCTTTTTAAAAAGGGACACTACAACCAGTAACACAATCTTCCAAGGAACATTTTAACGGGCTGCACACACTCCCACAGAAAGCAAATAGATTTTGATTATTAGCTATAATGTCTAAACAACCCAAGGTAGACTGACCATGAACTAGGAGGTTGTAAAAGAAATTAATTGAATTCAAACAGTAAATTAAAGCTGCGAGCAGCGATGGACGGGCCCTTGCGCCTCTGCGCGCATCGGGGTTACCGGCGGATGCCGCTCCTTGCGACCGTGCATTTGCACAGCACTCAGACGCAACAAACCGTCACCAATGAAAAAGGAACTCCCCGCCAAGTTCAACGATACCTCACAAAAGACTCTACGTCATACGGTTCATTAGCTGTGAAAGGGGGCGTGTCTAAAGCATAGGGGGCGGGTCCAACCATCACTAATTAAAAATGAAGCCTCTGCTGAGATGAATGATACCTCACACAAGACTCTACCTTAAATGGGTCAGCATGTATGAAAGGGGGCGTGGCTTAAACATAGGGGGCGGGCCAAACCATCACCAATGAAGAAGGAAGTCTCTGCTGAGTTCAATGATACCTCACACAAGTGTTTACATCAATCGGGCCATTAGTAATAAAAAGGGGCGTGGCTTGAACATAGGGGGCGGGCCAAACCATCACCGATGAAGAAGGAAGTCTCAGCTGAGTTCAATGACACCTCACACAAGACTCTACCTTAAATGGTTCAAATGTATGAAAGGGGGCGTTGCTTAAACATAGGGGGCGGGCCAAACCATCACCGATGAAGAAGGAAGTCTCAGCTGAGATGAATGATACCTCACACAAGACTCCACCTTAAACGGTTCAAATGTTATGAAAGGGGGCGTGGCCGGAGTAAGTGGGCGTGGCCAAATTTAGGGGGCGGCTCAGTATCACACGTAGACCACACATTCTGAGTTTCATGCAAATCGGATGTTTGTCATATAAGGCAGATTTCCTGTTGCCAGCGGGGTGGCGCTATGACCAAAAGTCAATTTTGGCCTGTAGGTGTCTTCAGGCCTGGACCCTTGTCAATCGTGAGAAATTTCGGGCAGATACGACAACGTACACTCAAGTTACAACAACTTCTTTGTTCATTGCTAAACACTCAAAATGGCCGCCACGCCACGCCCACACCGTCTGACGAAAAGTTTTTCTTTTAATAACTTTTCATCGTTAAGGTTTTGGGATGGTACAGACCAAGCTTGAATTCCATCGGATGAAATCTCTAGGATGAGTTCGTTAAAGTATAGAACCTTGACTTTTAGGCCTACTTCCTGTTGCCACTAGGGGGCGCTATGACTTTAAGTAAATATTGTTTTTTCGAGGTAATCGGACAACGTACACTTGAGTTACACCCACTTCCTGTTTTGACGGCGAAACGCACAAAATGGCCGCCTCGCCACGGCCACGCCCTATGACAAAAAGTTTTTCTTTTAACAACTTTTCACCTTTAACGTCTTAGGATGGCACAGACCGAGTTTGAAGTTGATCGGATGAAATCTCTAGGAGGAGTTTGTTAAAGTACGACATGTGGAAATGGCCAAAATCGCACTAATTTCGAACTTTGAAATCAAAATGGCGGACTTCCTGTTGGGTTTAGGGTATGGCTCTAATGACGTTTTTTGTACATCTTGACATGTTACATATGTATACCAAGTTTCGTGAGTCTACGTTAAACGCACTGCAGGGGCTCAATATTTTTATCTTTCTAGGGGGCGCTAGCGAGCCATTTTTGTGCGCCTATTCCCGAAACCCTTAAAATACGTAAATTTTCACCAGACTTGATGCGGCCGCCAAATTTGGTGAGTTTTTGAATATGTTAAGCCCCTCAAAAAGCCAATTCATTTGACGGGAAAATAATAGAAAGAAAGAAAGAAACAATAATTCCTTCAGTTTCAATAGGGCCCTAATTACCTTGACCTTGACCTTGACCTTTCAGCGACAAGGTACAGTCATTTTCAAATTCCCTTTTTAACAGTGATATCCGGAAATGGATTGAGGAGACTTCACAGATGACCTATTCAGATGTCTTCAGATTAGATGCAGCTTTATTCAGATCTATAACACACACACTTGAGTGTCGCATACACTGATCGGACACAACCTATCAAACAGAGTCAGGCTGTGTCTGAAATCGTACACTACATACTCAACATGTATTCTATTGTTCAACATCAACATCACTTCCTGAGAGCCTACTTTGCTGGTTGGATGATGCGTAACCATGGTAACCCCTGCCAAACTCAGCTCTAGCGGCATCGCCAGGTAATGCAGTCGCAGGTAACAAAATCCCAACTATTTTGATCTGCAGGGCTTACTCAGTGCATTTTCTTTCTTTCTTTCTCTCCTTCTCAGCGCCACCTTTCCATTTTCTTTTTTGGCTTTCCATCATTAAACTCACACACTGTCTTTTAACGTTACCGATAGACTTCCAAACGTGACGAAGAAAAAAAGAGGTGTTCGATGGCTTTACGTCGTAAGCCGACCAGTGCTATGACTAGCTTTGGTGTGAGTGTGTTCCTGCTTCTTACACTGCAGACGCTTTGCTGCTTGCTCCCTGCCTCTGCTTGCATATTTGTGCTGATAATCTTGCTTTTCCTCTGAGAGAAACTATGAGCAGCAGCTCTTGGATACTTACAAATCACTGGACTATACATTTTTTGTAGACATAGGGCCCTATTTTAACAATCTGAAACGCAAGTATGAAACGCAAAACGCAAGTAGCTTTGTGGGCGGGTCTCGAGCGCTGTTGCTATGATACCAGCAGGATAAATGAGTCTTGCGCCCAACGCAAATCTAAAATGGGTCGGTCTGAAGTAGCTAGGTGTGGTTTGGGCGTAACGTGCAATAAACCAATCAGAGCATCATCTCACATTCCCTTTAAGAGCAGACGCTCGTGCCATGGCGGATTGCTATTATAACGGCGGATTTGCCTGGCGCACGCCAGCGGGAGCTGTCCGGGATGCGGTAAAGTAATAAATGCCCGTCTTGGCCGGGTGGCGATGTTGCTGCGGCCTCTCGGCGCATCTCCTCAAGTCTGGAGAGGATCGCTGCAGCCATGGAGCGTGGGCCTCCAAACGCACCAGCTGCTCCTGATGTGCCCCTTCCTCCCCCCCACCCCCACTCCATCTCCGTCCACCCGCTCCACCAGGAGCACATCGCACATTACTCCCGGACCAGATCCCGCCGGAGTGTCCAATCCCGCCGTGGTTCAACATCACGTCTCCTTAAGTCCTCTAATATTTCCTCATTTATGTCATCAACACATCCATGATTCATGGAAATGTTGTAAATCACAACGAGCCACAAAGAATGCTGGGACTTTTTGAGGACTGTACTGTAAAGTGCCTCCTGACCGATACAAACACCTGAAGCGCATTTTCAGTAATATTTTTCTTTGTAATTATGTATGGTTTGCAAAAATGGGAACTGCTGCGTCCGTTTAGATGAGAGAAGTGTATCTTGGCGTTGCACACGCTACATTATGGCCAAGCATGCGCCCCTAAAATAGCATCTGAATAACGCGCTACTGACTTTAGACCAGGTTTTTCCTGGTCAGTGGCGGATTTTTTTTCTGAAACTGCAAAATAGCACCAGGTAACGTTTGCGCTGAACCGCCCCCGGGAGTGCAAATTCATTCCCTATTTTACTGACGTGCGTCTGTGGAGGGAAAAGTCCGCTGTGCGTCGGGTGCAAAATAGGAATGATACATGCATCGGTGTACAAAGGCAATTGCGCTGAGTGCAAGATAGGGCCCATAGTAGGCTATTGCCACATTTCAAAAATTTTCTGCGTGAGCGTGGCCTACCAATAGCTCAAGCCTGTCCTAAAGTGACCGTAGCTAAAGCTAATTAGCAGCAAGATGCCTCCCTTCTCCATGGAAGACTACTACAAACTCCTTCAGAAGATTGCAGTTCTGGAAACTGTTGAAGTTAAAAAGTTAAAACCCGGCTTATGTTTTGAAAACAATGTTAAATGGGGCCTGCAGCTAAATTTAATCAAGTAACTACACTAATCAGCATTTGACTGCCTCACCCAAAACCTAGCTTCTAAAGAATTGATCAGGTCATGTCGGACATTTAGCATATGAAGAAGACTCATTGTCCCCACAGGAAAGGTAACTATTGTTTCTGGTTTTGGGGAGCCACTCCCTGCAGGGCCAGGCGTGATTAGAACAAAGGAAATGCAACTCTGTAAACTTGAACAGAATCGGCACTACCATGTGAAACGACCTTTGTCTGTGACCTGGGGTAAACCTAAAATCAGAGGTGTGTCTTTAATCAGAGACCCACAATTCCACAGGAATATAATTTGGAAACTGAGGTGATTTTGGCACTTCAATCTGTGACCCCGACAGGGGAAGCACGTTGAAGTCCGCTGTTTACAGCGTATTGTTTGTCATGTCACATGACTGTTCTTCTGTAACTCCGCAAGGAGAAGCATGAGATCAGTCCGCTGTCGGCTGCAGTGTTTTATGTTTTATGTTTGATTGTGTTTTGTCTTGTCTTTTTCATGCAGTTTCATTAAACCTTTTGCTTAACTTTCAATTTGACCCATGCCTCTCCTTCCTCCTCCAGAAATCAGAACGAACACGTCTTTTAGAGAATTCTTAACAGATGGTGACCCCTGACGTGGATTTTTGGAGGACAAAAGGAAAAAGGCAAATTGAAGGACGGATCATGGTGACTTGCTGAATTTTCACATGGGCCCAGACAACTGAGAGGTGAGCAGAAAACCTGTTTTATCAAAACGCTGCAAAGCTTATATAGGAAACGTTTTAGATGTGAAAATTCAGCAGCATCAACTGGTAAGTCTATTAAAATCTGAAAAAGTAATGATAAAGTAATGCCCAATTGAGAACACGTTGAGAGCGATAAGTCAAAAGAAATGTATGTTGTTTGGTGTTATCTGTACTGTGTGTGATTTCTTAAAGTGATTTGTATGTGTTAAGCTAAAAAGCCTGAAAGAAGGTCCATGGTAGCCTAATAAGTGAAAGTTTGAGCCACGTGCATATTAGAAAGTTCATGAAAAAAGACGACCAGGGTGCATGTGTAAATTTTGAAATGTATGAGATCGTGGAAAAAGTCGACCTGGTTTAGCTTGTATAAATGTTGAATTTATGAGATCGTGAAAAAGTCGACCTAGCAAACCTGTATACATTATTTAATTTATGAGTTCTTGAAAAAGCAGACCTTGTTACGCCTGTTAAATTTAGTAAAAGTCAGAGTTATACTCTGATAGATGGGTACATGTGTAGATTTTAAAGTGCATAGTTGACCTGGTTTTACTTCTATAAATGTTGAATTTATGAGTTCGTGAAAAAGTCGACCTAGTGAAACCTGTAGGCTATACATTTAGAATTTATGAGTTCTTGAAAAAGCAGACCTTGTTACGCCATTTAAATTTTTAAAAGTCCGTACAGCCGGCCGAGTTAGACTCTGATAAATTTTAAATAGAAAGACCGCGAGGGCGGCGACAGAAAATTAGTTTCTGTGAAGGCACGGAGGAAAGATTAAGACTTTTTCAAAGCCAACTTAAACAGTTGTGGGGACGTAGGCCCTGGAGAAGCTACTTTCGCGGCGGCGGAAGAAAGGCGTCAGTGGAAAACCCCCCAGTTTTTTCTCGAGACCATAGTATGGAAATAGGAAAATCAATTTAATAATAGGTATAGTCGAATTGTGTGAAAACACTTAGGAATTGTAAAGAAAGGCCAACTGTAAATACATTTTAAAAGAATTGTGGTGTTGGGATTTGAGTCCGCGGCAGCAACTCTGCGCTGTGTGTGTTTTGTAGAAAAATGTAAATAAGATTGTTTTATTTAAATCGTGAGCGTGCAGCTCAGCAGCGTTGGTTGTGATTGTAAAATAACTCATTGTGTAAATAAGATGTGTTGAAATTGAAAGCGCAGTGTGGTTATAACTTCATTGTAAGATTGTTTTGTTTAAATTGAGAGCGTGCAGCTCAGCGGTGGGGGTTGTGGACGTGTTGAGATTACAGACGCAGTGTGGTTGCGGATGTTCGTTTGTGTTGAGTTTTGCATTGGAAATTCCATTTCCTGATAACGAACAGCGACTCCATCTGGTTGGTAAATCATTACAACAGAGCGTCTACTAAAACCAGGGGTCAGACTATGGAAAATACGGTAAACTAGAGAACTATCTTCTGAGGAGATTGCAGTGTGAATGCAGTACAGTATATTCTTGATTGGATGACTGGTTTGAATTTTGTGAAAAAGCGTGCAAGCTCAAGCAGTGAGAATGGCTGAAAAAGTGGAAATGGATTAATCGGTATATGTCTTTGAAGAGTTGGGCGCCGACCCTGAAAGTATGAAAGATGTGGAAATGTTTGAATGGAGTTTCTCAGTGAATGTATGAAAGAGCAGCTAGCAGTTGAAAATGGGAGCAAAATGCCTGCTCAGAGTTTTTGTGAATTAATGTTTGTTGCTCAATGGTTCAGGTAGTTGAGATAAGTGCATTTCATTTTTAATCATCTATTTTTCTTTTCTTTTCGGTTTTTGCCTTGAGTAGGATTGTGTCTGAATGATTGATAAGCCCATTGCAAGTCAAAACAGCAGCTGTTAGATTTTTTTTTTTTCACACATATTCTTTAAGTCACACTCATGAAACAAAGACAAAAGGTGCCTTTGTTTGAACACTCTCACCGATGCAACTCCCCCATTCTAACCTGGGAAGAGAGTACAATGGGGGGTGGAGATAAATGTAGCAGTATGGAAAAATAATTTGAGGTACTTTAAGCCATTTAACATTAGCTACAATTGTAACAAAAATAATTTAAGATTCTTAGGGGGTTTTTAATGGATAATTTAGTAAATGCATATTTGGCATTTTGGGCATTTTGACTAAAAATTGGTTTGTTTTTCACTAAAAATGATAAATAACAGGCACATGAAGATAAATTCATTATATTTTTATGCATTCTGATCTTACTGTAGCTAATCTTTTCCACTATTTTCTTTTGTTTTGTTAGTTTTTATTCCTTTTCATGTTTCTGAAGATGTCTCTGATAAATCATAGGGTTGACAGAGTCAAGGTAGTAGTAAGCAGTAAATCCACAAGGAGACCCTGGGCTCCCCTCTGATCTGTCACCTTCATGTTTCAACAGTTAAAGGGCCAGAATGCTCAGGAGGATAATAGCAGTTTTTACAGCAGCTGCAGCCAAGCTAGGAGTGCAAATGTGACATCAAGAGTGCGCCATAGCCTGCTAAGGTTTTTTGGTGACGTTGCCGCCTGTGCTGGCTGCATGAGAATGAACCAGCATCGATCTGAGATTTTGTCCCAAATTTTCAGATTGGACAAGACTGAACAAAGAACTTTTCAAAATCTGGATTTCAGACCATTCCCCAGTCTGCATTTTTCACTACAGAAAGGTCATTGATGTGCTGTTTCCTTGTGCTCACTCCATCTGAACTGACAGCATATATTGAAGTGTGTGTGTATCAGTTTTTTAGCTCCTTTGAGATTAAGATCAAACCTAATGCATTTTTTCCTTGAGCCAGATAAAAGATATTTTCTGCCATAGAATAGATTTCAGCCCACCTGATTGCATTACAGATGTGAGACAAGTTATTCCTTGTGCAGTATTTGAAGTGCAGTGTGGAAACTTGAATTTGGTGTTGTTTTCTTTGATTTCTAAGATGTTTTCCCTTCCATTGTCTTTACCTGGTCAACAGCTTTAATATCTTCTGATTTAATTAAGTGTTTCTGTTTTTGTTTCAAATGGAATGCAAGTCACTAATCACTGTGAGTAAAACCAGCAAAACATATTTTGTTAAGAGAAAATAACCTTCTTGATACAAGATATGGAGTCAGATAAGATGAGGTCAGAGATGAAAAATAATTTTTTGTATAAATCAAACACATTTTGCTAATGTCTGCATTTTTGTTGTATGTTTATGTAATGACATTGTTTTCATTAACATTCATAGTGTTTTCACACCAAAGGTGTGAAAAATGAAGGATTGTTGAAGTTAAAAAGTTAAAACCCGGCTTATGTTTTGAAAACAATGTTAAATGGGGCCTGCAGCTAAATTTAATCAAGTAACTACACTAATCAGCATTTGACTGCCTCACCCAAAACCTAGCTTCTAAAGAATTGATCAGGTCTTGTCTGACATTTAGCATATGAAGAAGACTCATTGTGCCCACAGGAAAGGTAACTATTGTTTCTGGTAACAAAGGAAATGCAAACTCTGTAAACTTGAACAGAATTGGCACTACCATGTGAAACAACCTTTGACTGTGACCTGGGGTAAACCTAAAATCAGAGGTGTGTCTTTAATCAGAGACCCACAATTCCACAGGAATATAATTTGGAAACTGAGGTGATTTCGGCACTTCAATCTGTGACCCCGACAGGGGAAGCACGTTGAAGTCCGCTGTTTACAGCGTATTGTTTGTCATGTCACATGACTGTTCTTCTGTAACTCCGCAAGGAGAAGCATGAGATCAGTCCACTGTCGGCTGCAGTGTTTTATGTTTTATGTTTGATTGTGTTTTGTCTTGTCGTTTTCATGCAGTTTCATTAAACCTTTTGCTTAACTTTCAATTACCACTTTACCATTGACCCAAAACAATGGACAAAAGCATGCTAACCCACGGCTAATTAGCACCAGGAAGACTACAAACAAACAGGAGGGCTGTGGAATGGGTGATAAATCAACAAGTGGTAGTCCTCCCTGGAACTCTTTTGGTGCAAAGCCCAAGAGTAAATCATTTTCCTGGGAAATGGGAGGATGACTAATGGGCAGGGCACAGCGCCCTGAGATTTGTGATATGACCGGCTGGCCTGCATTATCATCCAGGCAGAGCGCCTCTTCAACCCCTGTACTTAGCAGGACACAGCCGTGGACAGCTGCAAAAGGGAAAATTAACAACAAAATGCCTCCCCAACAACTGAGTGTGCAGGTGGAGAACAGATTTGGTCCTCTGCTGCAGGACCCTGGACATGACCTGGATTGCGTCTCAATGTTACACAGCAGGATAAGGACTGAGAGCCATTCTAAAAGTGAAAAGCTAAAGGGAAAGCTAACGACTGGGCCTCAAACTCTGATTGTGGGTGACTCTGCTGTAAAAGATATAAAAAGCAGTAAAAACACCAAAATACTCTGTTTTCCCAAAGACATTGTGTCTGACCTGGCCTAAAGAATCCCGGATATCATAGCAGCACACCCAACTGTGAAGAACATTATACTGCATACAGGGTTAAATGATGTTGCAAAGCAAGAGTCTGAAGTGCTGAATCAAACTGCATGTACCGACCATTCTCTGCAGTTCATTGAGAATTTGAACATTTTCTGGAACCACAGAAATCTTTTTAAAGCAGATGGACTTTTCCTTAACAAGCCAGGAGTAAAGCTGTTCACTTCTAGCCTCCTTTACTTTCTGCGCCACACATCTCCCTCTGCCAAGGACACGAGATGAGTTGAATCAAAACAAGAGGAAGTCACAACAAAGTGTGGCAGTGATCCACCACAGCCCCCACCTGAGCAAAGATTTGTCCATGGGAAACCACAGAGCGGAGACGAGAAATCTCAACCCCCCTTTTCACCCTTCCAACACTTCTCAAACCCCCTTACCAACCACGATGCCTTTGAGGACCAATCGTTCTCCCCATTCACCATTTCCCCTGTTTCCCCCTGCCACATGTTGGGGTTCACTGACCGGATGGAGCAGCTGGTAGATGCTGGAATCAAGTTTGCCCCACTGCCTTCACCCATCATTTGCCCCCAGAATCAAACTGACCCTGTTTTGACTCAATCACTGAAAGTAAAACGCCGGGCACCTCTGCCCCCTCAAGGACTACAGCGAACTCATTCTCCCCAGACTGATAAGGATGCTTGTGTACAAAATGCAACAAGCTTTAACTGATATGTGCTGGGTCCAGGCTGCACGCCTAGTGGCACTCATGATTCTTTCCAGGACAAGCCTGGGCCCTGTGTATTAAATTCTTCTTCAATCTATGTTGTGATAGGTAATAGAAAAAGAATGGTGAATCCGCTAAGTAAGAAAAAGAAGCACTTAACTGCCAACGTAGCAAATTTAGCATCCATTCTCGTCAGCAACAGCCTGTCCCAAAAATTATTTTAACACACTAACACTAGCCTTACTAAACGTCAGGTCTTTGGCAAGTAAATCATTTTTAATCAATGATTTTATTATTAAGCACAATCTTGATTTTATGTTTTTAACTGAAACCTGGTTAGACCATAATAACAGTGCTGCTGTTCTTATAGAGTCAGCTCCCCCTAACTTCAGTTTTATGAGTGAGCATAGAGTGAATAAGAAAGGAAGTGGAGTCACCATTTTGTTTAATGACTCATTCCAATGTACTCAAATATCTTATGGAAACTTTGCTTCTTTTGAATATGTGGCTCTTCAGCTAAGATCCTCCCCTCGACCTATACTTCTAAATATCTACAGGCCACCTAAATACTGTGCATCCTTCTTTGACGACTTTACTGAACAGCTGTCTATAATCTGTATTAACTTTGATTGTGTAGTTATTGCTGGTGATTTCCACATTCAAGTTGACAACCCCCAGGATAGAGGGACCAAAGAACTGTGTTGTATTTTTGAAAACTATGGACTGACTCAGCATGTGACGGAGCCCACGCACAATAAGGGGCACACACTGGACTTGATTATCTCGAAGGGTTTGAACATTTCCAAGGTTGTGGTGACTGATGCTGCTCTCTCTGATCATTCTTGTGTCTTCTTTAATGGCGCTATCTCTGTGCCCAAAAGTGTCCAAACAAAGGTAATCAGAAAATGGTATATCCCTGAAAACACCAGTGAAACATTCATTCAGCTTTTCTCCTCCACACCCACCCTCTCAGGGGCCTCAGTGACTGAGCTTGTAGACAATTTCAATTGTAAAATTACAAATGTTATTGATGCTATTGCTCCCACTAAAGTCAAAGCTGTCTCTGGTAAGAAAAGATCTCCATGGAGAAATGTCATACTAGTAAGAATAGAAAAAAGAGAGTAAAGATACAAGATATGGAGTCAGATAAGAAAAAGCAGAACGCAGGTGGCAAAAAACAAATCTCCAGGTCTATTATGACACATACTGTATAAAGAGAGACTTCGCATTTATAATTTGGATCTGAGGAATGCTAGGCTGTCCTTCTCGGACATTATTGCCAGAAACAATAATAATTCACGTGCTTTGTTTGCTACTGTCGATAGGTTAACAAACCCTCCAGTACCAGTAGCATCTGAACTTTTATCCACCAAGGCCTGCAATGATTTTGCCACCTTCTTCAAAGACAAAATTCAGAAAATTAGACAAACAGTCAGTGCTTCCATATCGAGTACAGAGTATGTGTTGTCACAGTGTGCACGCAAAACAAATTCCAATATGACCGAATTCCATATGATTAATCGTAAAAACCTGGAGGACATTATACAACATCTGAAAACCTCCTCCTGTTGCCTTGATATTCTGCCAACGGGCCTTTTCAAAAATGTTTCGAATTGTTTGGCTACAGATCTTCTACAGATTCAGGTATCTTCCCACAGGCCCTGAAAACTGCTGTCATCAAGCCAATCTTAAAAAAGAACAATCTAGACACGTCACTAATGAGCAACTATAGGCCGATATCAAACCTTCCGTTTTTAAGTAAAATCATTGAAAAAACAGTTTCACAACAACTCAACCTTTTCTTGTCACCAAACAACAGTTTTGATGCCTTCCAGTCGGGTTTTCGACCACATCACAGCACTGAGACGGCTCTTGTTAAAGTCTTTAATGACATCCACTTAAACACAGATAGTGGCTTAGTATTACTTGATCTCAGTGCTGCATTTGATACGGTCGACCATGACATATTACTAGACCGATTGGAAAACTGGGTTGGTCTTTCTGGCTCAGTACTAAAGTGGTTTGAGTCTTATTTAAAGAATAGGGACTACTTTGTGTTTATAGGGAATTATGCATCAGAGCATACAAATATGACGTGCGGAGTTCCCCAAGGCTCAGTTCTGGGGCCTCTCCTGTTTAACATCTACATGCTTCCACTGGCTCAAATTATGGAAAACAACAAAATAAGTTACCATAGTTATGTGGCTGACACACACATTTATATAACCTTATCGCCAGGGGACTATAGTCCAAAACAACAACTGACTAAGTGCATTGAACAAATTAACGACTGGATGAGCCAGAATTTTCTTAAATTAAATGACGAAAAAACTGAGGTGGTAGTTTTTGGAGCAAAAGAGGAACGATTGAAAGTCAGCGCTCAGCTTCAAACGACAATGTTAAAAAAAACAGACAAAGCCAGAAATCTTGGTGTAGTCATGGACTCAGACCTGAATTTTAAAAGCCACATTAAGACAATTACAAAATCAGCCTATTATCACCTTAAAAATATATCAAGGATTAAAGGACTTCTGTCTCAGCAGGATTTGGAAAAACTTGTCCATGCTTTTATCTTCAGTAGACTGGACTACTGCAACTGGTGTCTTTACAGGTCTACCTAAAAAATCAATCAGACAGCTGCAGCTGATTCAGAACGTTGCTGCTCGAGTCCTCACTAAAACCAAGAAAGTGGATCACATCACTCCAGTACTGAAGTCTCTACACTGGCTTCCAGTGCCTCAAAGAATTGATTTCAAAATACTTTTACTGGTTTATAAATCACTAAACGGTTTAGGGCCAAAATACATTTCCGATCTGCTTCTACACTATGACCCCCCCAGACCTCTCAGGTGGTCTGGGACAGGTCTACTTGTTGTCCCCAGAGTCAGAACTAAACAGGGGGAAGCAGCGTTCAGTGTTTATGCTCCACATATCTGGAACAAACTCCCAGAAAACTGTAGGTCCGCTGCAACTCTGTTCTTTTAAATCAAAGCTAAAGACCTATCTTTTTGATGTTGCCTTTATTTAAATAACTGTTCATTTGTTATACTGAAGTTGCATTGATGACAATGTATGACACTCGAAAACTGCTCTTTAATGTTTAATTACTTATACTGCACTGTAACTTTTAGTCACGTATTTTATCTCTCAGTTCTTTAAATTCTTAAACTGCACTATCAATTTTATTCTTGTCTTTTAATGTTTTAATTAGTTTTTAATCATTTTCTAACTGCTCTTTAATATTTTATGTAAAGCACTTTGAATTGCCCTGTTGCTGAAATGTGCTATACAAATAAAGCTGCCTTGCCTTGCCTTGACAAGAACTTGCAATGTATAACTATGAGACCAACTCGAAACACTACCGGCCCACCGGGAAAAGTCCCAACTCTCCTGATGGCCCTTCAGCCACTGTACCTGGTGCATATGGTTGTTGTTTGAGCTGGTAAAAGATGCCAGTGTTGTAGTACTTGAGATCCGTCTTGGTCTCCAGACCACTTTTTGAAAGTCTCGGTCTCGAAATCTCGTCTCCATCTCAGATAAAGAGGACTCTGGATTTTATTTCAAGACCGGTCAACCAATGTGTTGATGTTGAATGTTTATGATAATGTGAAGGATGAAGGGTTCCTTTATGTTTTGAGAAAATTCTCCTACTCCTTAAGCTAAGTAAAGTTTTTAAAAAGTATCTTGGATCAGCTGGAAAATGCATCGTGACAAAGCTGAAAACAGGGCTGTTTTTCTGACACCATGAAAAGATTAAAATTTTTTAAGAGATACGTGGTTCTCATAGGGCAGCAACACTACTTTAGGAACAGCTGGCCGGTGTACCTGAGTTCCTGCCGAGACACCAGTGGGTGGGTCCCTTCACTCCGCGAGCACTGATTGGTTTCTTTGCTGCGTTGCCTTCTTTTGTTTGACACCGACAACACGCGTCACATTAACCTCTGCATCCATGCACTCCCACCGATACTGACCTTAACACCTCATTGTTATAACACTGTAACTTGCTTTAATACATTTGACCTTTGTGCATCAGACATCCTGGGAAGATGCATGTGTGTTCACTTCCCATGCATTTGTTTGAATCATGTTACAGCAAAAAAATAACCTTCTCCTGCCATCTGGCTCAGTGTTGGTTAAACACTCTGACCCCGTCTGTCTGCAGGTTTTCATGCACAAGTTGTTTATTTAGTTAGTTAGTTGCAGGTTGCGATTTGTGAAGAAAGCAGAGGGTTCTTTTTTTGGATCATGCACAACAAAACTTGCAAGAATTAAATCCCCCTTTCAATACCATGGGTATAGTGCCACTTGGCCGACCATGAGAAAACGCTAATGCACTTAAATATCCAATGGAAAATAATCTCAGAATGAAAGAGCACAATGTGGTGTCAACATAAAACACAGTGCTTTCAAGCCGGAGAGCTTAACCACATTACTATTATGTATCTAATATATATGTGACGGGTTATTGTGATTGTTGGTTGCTCTATTTTGCATGTATGGATTTACACAATGAACATGTGTATAGTTGCATTTGAGAGTAATATGATTCAATAGCAAATAAATGCTAACTATTTTGATCTGCAGTGCTTACTCAGTGCATTTATTGCCAAAGCAATAATAAATGACTATAGTCATGTGAACAACTGACCTAATGTTCATATAAATAGTCATATATAGTTTGACAAAGTTTAATAGTCATTTGAGGATTAAGCAGAAGCGATTGAGAAAAACTGTAAATGTGAATATGTTCTAGTTTCTTCTCTCCTCTGTGACAGTAAACTGAATATCTTTGAGTTATGGACAAAACAAGATATTTGAGGACGTCATCTTGGTCTTTTTGGGAAACACTGATCCACAATAATCAAAAGATTAAAAGACTGAAACCTGAATAGCTTTGGGGTTTGGACTCAGTGGTGTAGTCTATGTGATACACTGGTATACACAGTATACCCACTAAGAAATCTCCAGGATTTCCATATACCAACCTAAAAATGTGCTATGATACGCAACAACATATTTTTGTGACAGACCTTTCAGTTCAGATATTTATATTCACAAATACGGGGCTGAGTAATTTGACAGCAAACTAACCAAACACTGCAGAACATGCAGACAGACTTTTCTCATATTTCATCGAGCCGCACTTTGCTGGGCGCAGTGCGTAGTGTGTGCGTTGCGACTGGGCTCAAATGCTCATTTTCCGGTGTGAGGCCGTTGAGTTTGACACCCTTGAGTTACCGATCAGGCACACGTCTCAACCATGTCCGACAGGACGGGACAAAGCCATTCAGTGATTTATAAAACAATAAAAAAAATCATTCTGTGACAGATAACCAATGTTTAGATTTCAACATACAAGAGTACACCCACGCAACCTGTGGTCACTCTGTGTGATTGTGACTATGATGCTTTATCGTGGCTGTAATTTGATACTAAAGACAACACAAGCTGTCAATGTCATGTTCAGCTGTTGGATGAACAGTCTCTGATTTCATTTTTGGTTGTTCTTTCTATATGTACTTCATGTTTTCACAATGGACACAGAAACTGTGTTGAGTCTTTTGACTATTGTTCCCGTTGCTTTGAGGAAACAAGCCATGATAACAGGTCGGCCCACCGCTTGAAGTCATGATATATAAACTCAGATTTTTCTGTCTGAAGACACAGAGCTGCAAACTTCCATCAACTAAGAAAGTTTATCCTCTACTTGGAACAACATTTGAACCGTAAGAAACATCTTTTTTCTGTTATCATTGTTTGTATTGCCATTTTGTCAGTGCTGTTTTTGGTATATTGTATTTGTTATATTCGATGAAGATTTCATCACGTTTTGTTGCCATGTTTGTTTTACTCTTTGTAGGACCAGTTATTGGTCTTTGCCTGCTACGTTCCTGCTACGTCTTCTGGATACAACTTGTACTTTATGACTGTTTTTACATTAATGTTGGGTATAATTAAAAGGCAGATGGTGTCTTATTAACTTTATTTGCCGTGATGTTGTGCAGATTGTTTATCTAATAAAAGGATGACAACAAAAACATGGACATAAATTTCTGTAAATATAAATCTTTAAATTCAGCCTTTAAGACTTTTTTCCACCTAAGAATAATGTTTGTATGCTTTTTCCTCGGTTCATTTCAATCACAGATTTTCTAGAAATGAGGATAAATATCTCGAAACAAGACGGAAAAAAACTTGCATTTTATCATTTGAATAGTTGACTTTTCAATAGATGATTTGATTTGTTCTGTAGTCAGGTCAAATAATCTCATCCTACTGGCAGATATTTCACTTTTAAAAAGAAATAATGAACATACAGTACAGGACTTATTTGTGTGTCATTGACAATAAAAACTTTATTTTAAGTATGAATTTTTTTTAGGATGCTTATGAAAATATACTTTTAGGGACATGAACATATCTTTCTGTAACTATACTTCTTTAAATTAAGACTTTAACTACACTTTTCTTTTTTGAATAGATGATCTCATTTGTTGTGGAATCAGGTAAAACAACAGTAGATGAAATTCTTCAGCACAGTGTTCTGCAATAATTATTAATAATCAGAATCATCACCGATAGTTCTGCTTTTTCTCACCATGTGCTCCTGACTTTTCTTTAGCAGAAACATGTTTTAAACTCTTCTCACCAACAGACGACCCTGTTCACTGTAAACTCAGCTGAGTCTACACCTTTCAAAAGTTCTGTTATTTGTCAATGGAAACTGGTTCCAAATGCACTGAATGTTTTTCTCAAAAGCACTGAATCTTTTAGGTTTTTTGACAGCACTCGTTTCCAGTTTCTAAAGTGTACTTTTACCTTTTTTTTACCTTTATTTATTCAGGGAAGATACACTGAGAGGCAACCTCTCTTTTGCAGGAACGCTCTGATCACATTTACACAGTTACAGATTCATACCTGGAAGCTGCCCAGTACAACTGCAGTCTGATCTTCTGGCTACTGAGCAGCTCCACTGGAGCAGTTGGGGTTAAGGTCCTTGCTCAAGGGCACCTCAGTGGTGGTAATGAGGGAGAGACAAGAGTTGATCTTTCACTTTCCCCCACCCAGATTTTATCCTCTTGGTCTGTGGATTGAACCGATGACCTCCCGGTCACAAGCTAGCTTCTTTAACCTTTAGGCCACCACTGCCGTTTTGTTGAAGATACCTACATACTTTTACTTAAGAAACATTTTCAATGTAGGACTTTTACTTGTAACGGAGTATCTTTACATTGTGGTATTACTACTTTTACTTAAGTAAAGGATCTGAATACACTGATCAGGTTACATCTTTAAAGGTCCAGTGTGTAACGTTTTTGTGCTGCCCATTCACAAACTTGTCCCTTTTTATGAATATTTAACACCACCACCAATTTCAAGTATTCCTTTTGGCTTGAAATTTTACATTTGCACTTGCATGAACTGGGGTAGACGCTCCCTATTCATGCTCCATCATGAAATACGTTAGCCGGTAAGGGACATACAGGACATGCTGCTCTGCCTTTTGCGTTTTCGCTGTCACACGATAAACTCACAGGTGCTGCTAATGCTGCTAATGGGTATCGTCGCTTCCTGGACCTGGCAAGTTTGAAGAAGGAAACATGGAGGACCACAGCACCGGCGTCATCATAAAAAAAAGAATGAACATTGGAGCTGCCTTCCAAAGATTGAAAGACCTGATGAAGGAAAAGGGGATCGGCTACAGTAGCTGTAAACTGCGTGGCACGAGAGAGTTGATTGCGATATATGATCTCAACGCTAGATGGGAGAAATTCCCACACATTGGACCTTTCAAACAATAAATAATAAAATAATAATGTGCACGTTGCTGTTCTTACAGTGATGATGAACAATCAGCAATGGCTGTCAGACTGGTTAGCTATCACATTCTGCAAACTCATGATGTTAATCATGAACACCTGAGGTTGGCTGATTACTTATGGTTATTATTTGCTGAGTTGTTGGGTAGTGAGCGCATGGCTCTGTTTCAAGCTCTTTTGTGGGACATTTCAAGCATTCTTGGGGCCTCCTGGAAGCCACGGGGCCCTAAGCAGCCGCTTAGTTTACTTATGCGTAGGGCCGGTTCTGGCTGCTGCTGTAAATGGAGCTTGCCCCCGAACTCTTCTTAGGTGTGGGCTGAGCCCAAAATGGCTTCACCCCTGCAAATGAAAACAATTTGACTCACCTAACGTCATCCTCCTCTAACCCTGGTGATTTTTTTTCCCCACAGAAACCGTTGACATGAAGTTTGGGTTGCTGGTGGTATTGGCGGTGGCCGTTCTGGTGCCCAGCCTGTCTGAGGGCCGGATCGTCTCCAGATGCGAGCTGAGAGAAAAGCTCGGGCAGGTGATCACGCTGCCCCCACATCTTCAAAAGTTCAAGCAACAATACCTGGCAAGAGGTGAGATTAATAAATCTCCTGAGAGTTAAATAAGTCACATCATCACCTCCAGAGTGACTAGCATGAATCACTCTCTGACATAATACAGAGCAGGAAGACAGATAAGAGTAAGAGAGTTTGTTCTTGCAAACATGAAGAAAACAAACACTGCAGAAAGAGATGTCCACATGCAAAAGATACATTAATTAATTGATTGACAACAGCAGTGACATGACATGTAAGATAATAAAAGTATAGGGCTGCAACTAGAGCTGGGTGATATGGAGAAAATCAAATATCTCAATATTTTTGACCAAATTCATCGATGTCGATATTGCTGCGATATTGTTGGGTTGACAAAACATTTACACAATGAGATTTGTCATAAATGATCATCAATAATGTTGATATGTTGTCTAAGTGAGTAAAGGCAAATAATAAAACAGAACAGTCTGGTAAGCTCAGAAAATGACATCACTTTACTGTAATGCAGCCTGTAAAACCATGAAACGACAACATTTATATTAAGATATCCATAATTTAACACGATATCTAGCCTCATGTATCGATGCTGATATAATATCAATATATTGCCCAGCCCTGCCTGCAACTAACAGTTGTTTTCATTGACGATTAATCCATCAATGATTTTCTCCAATTATCCAGGAGTTGTTTTCAGTAGCGTTTTATATGTAAAAAACAAATTGGTGGGGCACCAACCATTTCAAAAGATAGGTTTACATACTAGTAAAACTGCAATACTCTGTATCGCTCTCTGTTAACATGTCAAAAACAGCAAACAGCTCCACAAAACACTACACTACACACACACACACACACACACACAGCCTCAAAATTACCACTGTCACTAACCTAAATTGGTAATGAAATATTTAAGGTGACACAAACCAGAACAAATGTGCCCAACATACATGAATAGCATTGAGCTCAACACCATGAAGGCCACAGACTTTTTAGGGATACAGATCTATACAAACCCATTCTATGACATTGACATTAATAGACCAGCATACCTATCAATCGATCCAACGCAACATGACCAATTCACAGACCAGCACCATAAAGGCTGTGTCCCACCTGCAGGGGCATAGAGAAACATTCTGGGCCCTGTAGAAAAGCATTCTCTATGGGCCTCTCCCCGCATAAATTCACTTATTGACTATCACCTTTTTTGTTTTTTACTTCCACTTTATTTTAAAATGTAACCTCTATTTTGTCCTTCTTTGCTTCCTTCCATCTGCATGCATGACTTATTTGTTGCAGTTATCTGTGAGGTGAACAGCCGGTCACGTCTCAACACCGGCCTGGTCAAGGTGTTCGGCAAACACACAACTACAACCACAGCCACGCCAACAACTATGGTCAATGAAACTACTATCCAACTGAATACCGCCCAACCAATCCGGACAGATGCCACAAATTCACCCCTAGTCATAAACAGAAGAAAGCGTGCGGCGAGCAGCGAGGCAGGCAGCGTGGTGTCTGACTTTGTTAATACAACCACAGCCAAGCCAACAACTCCGGTCAAAACACGACGGACTACCATCCAAAGAACTACCAAGCCAACAACTCCGGTCAAAACACAACGGACTACCATCCAAAGAACTACCAAGCCAACCACTCCGGTCAAAACACAACGGACTACCATCCAAAGAACTACCAAGCCAACAACTCCGGTCAAAACACGACGGACTACTATCCAAAGAACTACCAAGCCAACAACTCCGGTCAAAACACGACGGACTACCACAAAAAGAACTACCAAGCCAACAACTCTGGTCAAAACACGACGGACTACCATCCAAAGAACTACCAAGCCAACAACTCCGGTCAAAACACGACGGACTACCAGCCAAAGAACTACCAAGCCAACAACTCCGGTCAAAACACAACGGACTGCCAGCCAAAGAACTACCAAGCCAACAACTCCGGTCAAAACACAACGGACTACCACCCACAAAACTACCACTGCTCCAACGACCACTCAACCAATCCCAATAGGTGCCACAAATTCAACCCTAGGCACAAATGGAACCGGAGATGGCAACAACAGAAGAAAGCGCGATGCAAGCAGCAAAGAGTCTGACTCGGCAGAGATGGACTCGGGGCTGGAGGAACTGCTGAACTGGCGCAACGAGACGGCGGATGAAGACGAGGCTGAGGAAGATGGGGAACATGAGAAGCGACCCAGTGAGGAGACCGAGCAGTCATCTCTCGGCCTTTACGGGATCTTCCAGCTGTCTGACGAGACCTTCTGTAATTCCGGTTATCGCTCCTCCAAAAACAAGTGCAACACAACCTGCGATTGTAAGTCTTTCAACCAGACACATAGAGACATGATGAATATTTAATGACATATTTTGCACATTAAAAACTGTTCTTTTTTCTCCCCCTGAAGCCTTCACTGATGACAACATTACCGACGACATTGATTGCTTTGTGAAGACTGATCAGTGGGGGTAAGTTTCGAAATTTACCATCATTGTATTGGAATTGTTTAAGTTAGAATGAATATTGCGTATAGATAGTGTAAAAGTAATGTATATGTAATAAAGCTCAAAAGACTTTTTGTGAAGGTGACTTTTTGGACACGTGCCAAAAAGTGAGCATCTGACAAGAAGTAGTTGCCGTCTGCAGGAACGCCCTGTGCCTTAAGTCCTTTTTTTTTCCACTTGCTCCCAGAGGTCGTTTGTTTAAGCAGCAACATACGACCTATATTAACATTTATAGCCTGTTTGATAATAAAAAATATTTAGTTATTTTTTCTCTTACGTTACCAAAGTCATGTTCGGTGTCACATGGGTAAAGCCTTTAACTCAAAACATTATCTTTTCCTTAACTTAAATTAAGTAGTTTTGGTTCCAAAACATAACCAAACTGCGACCCAGAAAACGTTAAGAACATGTTTAAATTTCAACCTTTACATAAAAAAAATGTGACCAACGTTCTTTGGTTTAGATATGAGCCATTATTTCTTGCCACTGCTAGGGGCGCTATTTTATGAAAAGCTCCTGTGGGTCGTATTAGAGGATGGGGATAAATAACTCATAGTCTCTCATTGTCAGAGAAAGGTCTGGCTAGTCCACACAACATTCCTGGATGGGAGAAAAATGTGCTCTTGTTTATTGGTATTTCTTTAAACCAATCACAATCGTCTTGGGCGGTGCTAAGCGCTGGGTGGAGCAACGGTGCCTCTGCAAAATAGTCTCAGGAAGGAACTTGTTTTGGTAGAACGTGTGCGTTCAAAAGTAGTTTTAGTCGTGCAACAGAAAACTCAGATTGGACAGTTAGTCTAGCTAGCTGTCTGGATTTACCCTGCAGAGATCTGAGGAGCAGTTAACCATAGTCCTCAGAAATCCACTGAAGTTTAGAACGCCAACACAAAGAAAGAGGAAGGTGACGGATATCGGCGAAAATACATGCATCCGGCGGAATTTGCTGCGGCACCGGAGCAATCCCTGAAGTGGAACGTTGAGGATATAGACTAAAGAACTCATAGCATCGTATGGTTAGGACTTGTTGTTGGAAAGGTTGTTTCTGCCTTAGAATGATTCAAATTAATGAATGAGGCTTATATTTGACAGATAGCCCACCCAGAAGTTTGTACCTTTTGAAATACCTTTTTAAAAAGGGACACTACAACCAGTACATTTTCCAAGGGAATTTTTAACGGGCTGCACACACTCCCACAGAAAGCGATTTTCTCCTTTAAGGATTTTGATTTTTAGCTATAATGTCTAAACCATCCAAGGTAGACAGACCATGAGCTAGGAGGTTGTAAAAGAAAATGAATTGAATTCAAACAGTAAAGAACAATGAAACAATAAAATGATAAAATGCTGCTTACTGACAAATTGATAACGGCTGTACTAACATTCTTTTACTTTTTTCTTCGTCACAATAGGTTGTTTTTAGATTCTCGCGAGTGCCAATATAACACCAAGCACTTCTTCGACGAATGTTAAAAAGAAGCTGACACGTTTTCCACCTGCTGCTGAAGCTCACACCAACAATCATTTCTTCTACCTTCAATGTGACCTTTGACCCTCATGGTTTCATCTCAAATATTGTGGAGCATGTCACCAGCATGTAACCAGTGAGATTTCTTTAATAAAGTTTGTTTCAGTTCCTTTGTGATTGAATTTGCCCCCAAAAATCTCCAGAACTTGAAGTTGAACTGACAAATGTATCTCAGTAATTTGAATAGTTTTGATGATATTGTTTTACCTACTTCTGCTATCTGTGATTTTACAATAAACGTATATCTGTAATGTACGGTTGGTATTTGAGTTTTTATAAATAACACAGACTGATCTCAAGTCTTTTCTGATCAGACTACTTATTCTGATAACTTACAGTAAGGCAAGGCAACTTTATTTACTGTATATAGCACATTTCTGCGACAAAGTACAGTCATCTATTCCAATTCCCTTTTTAACAGTGATATCTGGAAATGGATTGAGGAGACTTCACAGATGACCGATTCAAATGTCTTCAGATTAGATGCAGCTTCATTCAGATCTTTTGAGTTACTTTCACCAAAATAACAGCAGAAGTTTGACTTGGCAGCTAGCTTGTGAATTCTTACCACCGGATCAATAAAGTCTCCTCTTTATCCACTTTAATACATCATAGAGTATTCATAATATTTTGTATAATTAATATGGATATGCAAAGTAATTAAAGCTATAAAAAATAGAGAAGTAAAAACGTACAATAGGCAAGTAGGAAAAAATTAAAATACTGAATTAAAAGTACCTTACAGTTATACGCCATAGTTACATTCCACAGCTGATAAAATGCAATGATGTTTACACAAGCCTGTCCTACAGTGACTGGAAACTTGGTACTTAGCTAAAGCTAATTAGCAGCAAGATGCCTCCCTTCTCCGTGGATGATTATCACAAACTTCTACTGAAGATTGCAGTTCTGGAAACCAAAATTCACCAGTTAGAAGTAAACGTGGAAGTGAATGGACCATATGGGAATGACTTGGCACACTAATGTGGAACTGAGGAATGCAAGGTGGTCCTTCTTCTCTGACATTGTCACCAGAAACAATAATTCACATGCTAAGTTTTGCTACTGTCGGTGGGTTAACAAACATGCATTTTACTGTTTGGGTTGCAGAGATAACAGCTACACCATTTTATAGCAGACATGTGGAACTAGTTTGTATCACATTTTGAACACACTGGCTTAGAAGAAGAAGGAGAAGAGCTCCAAGATACAGACAGAAATGTCAAAAATGTTACAACCATCCCCGGTCTCCCCTACTACAGCCCTGTTTCAAGGCAAGGCAGCTTTATTTGTAAAGCATATTTTAGCAACAAGGCATCTGTTGAAGGCAAGGCAAGGCAGCTTTATTTGTATAGCACATTTCAGCAACAGGGCAATTCAAAGTGCTTTACATAAAACATTAAAGAGAAGTTAGAAGACAATTAAAAACAATTTAAAAACATTAATAAACAAATTAAAAACCTTAAAAGACAAGAATAAAATTGATAGTGCGGTATAAGAATAAAAGTTACAGTGCAGTATAGGAAATTAAAGTTAATAAAATAGATTATTTAAAGAAAAGCAACATCAAAAAGATAGGTCTTTAGCTTAGATTTAAAAGAACTGAGAGTTGCAGCGGACGTACAGTTTTCTGGGAGTTTGTTCCAGATATGTGGAGCATAAAAACTGAACACTGCTTCCCCCTGTTTAGTTCTGACTCTGGGGACAACAAGCAGACCTGTCCCAGACGACCTGAGAGGTCTGGGGGGGTCATAATGTAGTAGCAGATCAGAAATGTATTTTGGCCCTAAACCGTTTAGTGATTTATAAACCGGTACAAGTATTTTGAAATCAATTCTTTGAGGCACTGGAAGCAAGTGTAGAGACTTCAGTACTGGAGTGATGTGATCCACTTTCTTGGTTTTAGTGAGGACTCGAGCAGCAGCGTTTTGAATCAGCTGCAGCTGTCTGATTGATTTTTTAGGGAGACCTGTAAAGACAAAGTAGTCAAGTCTACTGAAGATAAAAGCATGGACAAGTTTTTCCAGATCCTGCTGAGACATAAGTCCTTTAATCCTTGATATATTTTTAAGGTGATAATAGGCTGATTTTTTAATTATGTTAATGTGGCTTTTAAAATTCAGGTCTGAGTCCATGACTACACCAAGATTTCTGGCTTTGTCTGTTGTTTTTAACATTGTCGTTTGAAGCTGAGCGCTGACTTTCAATCGTTCCTCTTTTGCTCCAAAAACTACCAACTCAGTTTTTTCTTCATTTAATTTAAGAAAGCCCATGGGCCCACCACCTGTGGGAGGAACCGTTGGGGTCGGGTGCGATGCCACATGGGTGGCAGTGAAGGTCAGGGGCCTCGACGGACCAGACCCGGGCGGCAGACGCTGGCTCTGGGGACGTGGAACGTCACCTCTCTGTGGGGGAAGGAGCCGGAACTGGTGCGGGAGGTGGAGCGCTACCGGTTAGATCTGGTGGGGCTTACCTCTACGCACAGTCTCGGTTCTGGAACCATACTCCTGGATAGGGGTTGGACTCTTTTCTTCTCCGGAGTTGCCCAGGGTGTGAGGCGCCGGGCGGGTGTGGGGATACTCACAAGCCCCCGGCTGAGCGCCGCTGTGTTGGAGTTTACCCCGGTGGACGAGAGGGTCGCCTCCCACGCCTGCGGGTTGTGGGGGGAAAACTCTGACTGTTGTTTGTGCATATGCACCAAACAGGAGTTCGGAGTATTCGGCCTTCTTGAGACCTTGACTGGAGTCCTGCATGGGGCTCCAGTGGGGGACTCCATTGTTCTGCTGGGGGACTTCAACGCACACGTGGGCAATGATGGAGACACCTGAGAGGCGTGATTGGGAGGAACGGCCTCCTGATCTAAACCAGAGTGGTTGTTTGTTGTTGGACTTCTGTGCTAGTCATGGATTGTCTATAACGAACACCATGTTCGAACATAGGGATGCTCATAAGTGTACCTGGTACCAGAGCACCCTAGGGCAAGGTCAATGATCGATTTCATAATCGTTTCATCTGATCTGAGGCCGTATGTTTTGGACACTCGGGTGAAGAGAGGGGCAGAGCTGTCAACCGATCACCATCTGGTGGTGAGTTGGGTCAGGGGTGGGGAAGACTCTGGACAGACCTGGTAAGCCCAAACGTGTAGTGCGGGTAAATTGGGAACGTCTGGAGGAGGCCCCTGTCCGACAGACTTTCAACTCACACCTCCGGGCGGAGCTTTTCGTGCATCCCTGTGGAGGCTGGGGGCATTGAACCCGAGTGGACAATGTTCAAAGTTTCCATTGCTGAAGCTGCGGCGAGGAGCTGTGGTCTTAGGATCTTAGGTGCCTCAAGGGGCGGTAACCCACGAACACCGTGGTGGACACCAGTGGTCAGGAAGCCGTCCGACTGAAGAAGGAGTCCTTCCGGGATATGTTATCTCGGAGGACTCCGGAGGCGGTTGCAGGGTACCGAGGGGCCCGAAGGGCTGCAGCCTCTGCCGTGAAAGAGGCAAAGCAGCGGGTGGGAGAAGTTTGGAGAAGACATGGAGAAGGACTTTCGGTCGGCACCAAAGTGTTTCTGGAAAACTGTTCGCCACCTCAGGAGGGGGAAGGGGAACCATCCAAGCTGTGTACAGTAAGGATGGGACACTGTTGACCTCCACTGAGGAGGTAATAGGGCGGTGGAAGGAGCACTTTGAGGAACTCCTGAATCCGACTAATACGCCCTCTATGTTAGAGGCAGAGCTGGAGGATAACGGGGATTGTCGCCGATTTCCCAGGCGGAAGTCACTGATGTAGTCAAACAACTACACAGTGGCAAAGCCCCGGGATTGATGAGATCCGTCCAGAAATGCTCAAGGCTCTGGGTGTGGAGGGGCTGTCCTGGTTGACACGCCTCTTCAACATTGCGTGGAAGTCTGGGACGGTCCCAAAGGAGTGGCAGACTGGGGTGGTGGTTCCTCTTTTTAAAAAAGGGGACCAGAGGGTGTGTGCCAATTATAGGGGTATCACACTTCTCAGCCTCCCTGGTAAAGTCTACTCCAAGGTGTTGGAAAGGAGGGTTCGGCCGATAGTCGAACCTCGGGTTGAGGAGGAACAATGCGGATTCCGTCCTGGTCGTGGAACAACGGACCAGCTCTTTCACTCGCAAGGATCCTGGAGGGAGCCTGGGAGTATGCCCAACCGGTCTACATGTGTTTTGTGGATTTGGAGAAGGCGTATGACCGGGTCCCCGGGAGATACTGTGGGAGGTGCTGCGGGAGTATGGGGTGAGGGGGGTCTCTACTCAGGGCCATCCAATCTCTGTATGACCAAAGTGAGAGCTGTGTCCGGGTTCTCGGTAGTAAGTCGGACTCGTTTCAGGTGAGGGTTGGCCTCCGCCAGGGCTGCGCTTTGTCACCAATCCTGTTTGTAATATTTATGGACAGGATATCGAGGCGTAGTCGGGTGGGGAGGGGTTGCAGTTTGGTGGGCTGGGGATCTCATCGCTGCTCTTTGCAGATGATGTGGTCCTGATGGCATCATCGGCCTGCGACCTTCAGCACTCACTGGATCGGGTTCGCAACCGAGTGTGAAGCGGTTGGGATGAGGATCAGCACCTCTAAATCGGAGGCCATGGTTCTCAGCAGGAAACCGATGGAATGCCTTCTCCAGGTAGGGAATGAGTCCTTACCCCAAGTGAAGGAGTTCAAGTACCTTGGGGTTTTGTTCGCGAGTGAGGGGACAATGGAGCGGGAGATTGGTCGGAGAATCGGGCGCAGCGGGTGCGGTATTGCATTCAATCTATCGCACCGCCAGGACGAAAAGAGAGCTGAGCCAGAAGGCAAAGCTCTCGATCTACGGGTCAGTTTTCGTTCCTACCTCACCTATGGTCATGAAGGCTGGGTCATGACCGAAAGAACGAGATCCAGGGTACAAGCGGCGAAATGGGTTTCCTCAGGAGGGTGGCTGGCGTCTCCCTTAGAGATAGGGTGAGAAGCTCAGTCATCCGTGAGGAGCTCGGAGTAGAGCCGCTGCTCCTTTGCCTCGAAAGGAGCCAGTTGAGGTGGTTCGGGCATCTGGTAAGGATGCCCCCTGGGCGCCTCCCTAGGGAGGTGTTCCAGGCACGTCCAGCTGGGAGGAGGCCTCGGGGAAGACCCAGGACTAGGTGGAGGGATTATATCTCCAACCTGGCCTGGGAACGCCTCGGGATCCCCCAGTCGGAGCTGGTTAATGTTGCTCGGGAAAGGGAAGTTTGGGGTCCCCTGCTGGAGCTGCTCCCCCCGCGACCCGACACCGGATAAGCGGACGAAGATGGATGGATGGATAATTTAAGAAAGTTCTGGCACATCCAATCATTAATCTGTTGAATGCACATATTTAATTGTTGTATTGGGCTATAATTCCCTGGCGATAAGGTTATGTAAATTTGTGTGTCATCCGCATAACTATGGTAACTTATTTTGTTGTTTTCCATAATCTGAGACAGTGGAAGCATGTAGATGTTGAACAGAAGAGGCCCCAGAACTGAGCCTTGGGGAACTCTGCACGTCATATTTGTATGCTCAGATGTATAATTACCTATAGACACAAAGTAGTCCCTATTCTTTAAATAGGATTCAAACCACTTTAGTACTGAGCCAGAAAGACCAACCCAGTTTTCCAATCGGTCAAGCAATATGTCATGGTCTACCGTATCAAATGCAGCACTGAGATCAAGTAATACTAAGACTGAAATTTTGTTTAAGTGGATGTCATTAAAGACTTTAACAAGAGCCGTCTCGGTGCTGTGGTGTGGTCGAAAACCTGACTGGAAGGCACCAAAACTGTTTAGCGATAAGAAAAAATTGAGTTGTTGAAAAACCACTTTTTCTATGATTTTACTTAAAAATGGAAGGTTTGATATTGGCCTATAGTTGCTCATTAGTGTCGTGTCTAGATTGTTCTTTTTTAGGAGTGGCTTGATGACTGCAGTTTTCAGGGCCTGTGGGAAGATACCTGAGAGCAGAGACGTGTTTACAATCTGTAGAAGATCAGAAGCCAAACAGTCCGAAACATTTTTGAAAACACCCGTTGGTAGAATATCAAGGCAACAGGAGGAGGTTTTCAGATGTTATATAATGTCCTCCAGGTTTTTAAGGTTGATCGTATGAAATTGTGTCATGTTGGAATTTGTTTTGCGTGCACACTGTGACAACACATATCCTGTACTTGATATAGAAGCACTGACTGTTTGTCTAATTTTCTGAATTTTGTCTGTGAAGAAGGAGGCAAAGTCATTGCAAGCCTTGGTAGACAACAGTTCAGATGCTATTGGTACTGGAGGGTTTGTTAATCTATCAACAGTAGCAAACAAAGCACGTGAATTATTATTGTTTCTGGCGATAATGTCAGAGAAAAAGGACCGCCTTGCATTTCTTAGTTCCAGATTATAAATGCGAAGTCTCTCTTTATAAGTGTTATAATGGATCTGGAGATTAGATTTTCGCCAACTGCGTTCAGCTTTTCGACACTCTCTTTTTTCTGTTCTCACAACTATAAAATTTCTCCATGGAGATCTTTTCTTACCAGAGACAGCTTTGACCTTAGTGGGAGCAATAGCATCAATAACATTCGTAATTTTACAGTTGAAATTATCTACAAGCTCAGCGACTGAGGCCCCAGTGAGGGCGGGTGTAGAGGAGAAAAGCTGAATGAATGATTCACTGGTGTTTTCAGTGATATACCGTTTCCTGATTAACTTTGTTTGAACACTTTTGGGCACAGAGATAGTGCCGTTAAAGAAAACACAGGAATGATCATCAGTCACCACAACCTTGGAAATGTTTAGACCCTTTGAGATAATCAAGTCCAGTGTGTGCCCCTTATTGTGCGTGGGCTGTGTAACATGCTGAGTCAGTCCATAGCTCTCAAAAACACAACACAGTTCTTTGGTCCCTCGGTCCTGGGGGTTGTCAACATGAATGTTGAAATCACCAGCAATAATTACATGGTCAAAGTTAATACAGATTATAGACAGCAGTTCATTAAAATCGTCAAAGAAGTTTGCACAGTATTTAGGTGGCCTGTAGATATTTAGAAGTATAGCTTGAGGGGAGGATCTTAGCTAAAGAGCCACATATTCAAAAGAAGCAAAATTTCCATAAGATAATTGCGTACATCGGAATGAGTCATTAAACAAAATGGCGAATGGTTGAAGAGAATATAAAGAATATAAAAACAGCTAATGCTGACCTTACACCAAACGACTTTTCAAACAATTCCACTGTTGCAGACACATTTACATTGTCGGAATGAAATCAAGAGTCTGCTAGAGTTGGGGCGCACTCCCGTCGTCCCAATCGTTTGGTGTAAGGTGGTCATAAAATCATGTGTAGTTTGTTCCTACTTTGTAATGCGACCCAGAGCAGTATTTTCCGATCTCATATCTAAACCAGAGAACATTATAGTCGTTAGTGAAAAGGTTGCAGTTTGAGTACATTTAGGCCCCAAAACTACTTAATTAAAACATTGTGGTTTGTGTTAAAATCAGACGTTAGTTACTTCAGTTGTGCACGTGACGCTGAACGCTGCTTCGTAAAGTAAACCTCACCGTTTACTTCATGTTCAAATAAAAAATGAACCCCGGTATCCTGGGTTGAAAGTCCTGTGTTTGTTTGACCCATGGTCACTATCACTATAAATGTAAATATATTTTTTTTTTCGGGAGAGGGGCTTAAACAGAAAGGCACCAAAATAGAGCTATTCAGCCAGAGGGTGAATAAACGTTTTTCACGGCAGACATGTTGACATGTCATAGTAGGAAAAGCACAGGTGTATTCAAAACCATTTCTGATGGCTGTATTCCACTTAGGAGAGGTCCTGGTATTAAACCATTACTGATGGCTGTATTCCACTTAGGAGAGGTCCTGGTATTAAACCATTACTGATGGCTGTATTCCACTTAGGAGAGACCCTGGTATTAAACCATTACTGATGGCTGCATTCCACTTAGGAGAGGTCCTGGTATTAAACCATTACTGATGGCTGCATTCCACTTAGGAGAGGTCCTGGTATTGTGCATGCTGACTCACTGAAATATCTTACTGGGACACTTGATGGAATTGAGCCATCGTTATCAATGTCAGCTGTGCTTTTCCTACTATGACAAGTCAACATGTCTGCTCTGAAAAAGGTCCATACAGGTATATTCAGACAGACATTATGACATTAAAGCATGTAAACAAATTCTAGTAAAAACCCAAAATACGTAAGAATCTGAAAATGAGCATGATATGGGATCTTTAATCTTTGATGTTCATAAACTAAAGTAAAATATCTGAATACTTCTTCAACCACTGGTCATATGATAGTAAGCTAAATATATTTTGGTTTTGGACTGTTGCATAGTTGGAGGAGGAAACAAGCACCTTGAAGGCACCACATTGGCTTCTGGAGCGAGGAGTAATGAGCTGAAACCTGTGCGCAGTGGTGTAGTCTACGTGATACGCAGATATACGCAGTATACCCACTAAGAAAGCTCCAGAACCTCCATAAACCCACTTAAAAATGTGCAATGGCACGTAACAACATGCTTTCCATTATAATTATGATATTTTTAAAATGTAGGACTGTACTTGAGTGGATGTACTTAGTTACATTGTGGAGCTGGACTTGATGCATGTGGTTGTTGTTTGACAGCAGCTGGTAAACAACATACTTAACGTTATATTTTTGATATATTTTGAATTGTTTTTTTTTCTTCGCATAGGCTAAATAAAGGGATTTCCACCGTTAATTGGTGCATAAAAGTGTATCAGAATGCAGGAAATAAAGTCTTTGATGCTCACAATTTCCCTGGGGGAGGATACCCAGACCTTCCACTTTGATATCCCCCCCCCCAGGCTCATATATACAGGCCCATACATATACAATACAGTATACCCCACTACAATACATTAGACTATACCACTGCCTGTGTGGGTGTGTAAGATGAGGCTGTGTCCGTGCGAAGAAACAATGGTTACCTGTTGCGTTGTGACATGAAAAGCACCTGTTTGACTCTAACTGGACTTACCTCACAGTGAACAAAGAGCTCAGGTGTTTGGGGCTTTCATGATTAACATCATGAGTTTGCAGAATGTGACAGCTAACCAGTCTGACAGCCGTTGCTGATCGTTCATCATCTGCAGGAATCCAGTGAAGCAACGTGCACTATATCACCTTCTTAATGTTTTAAAGATGTGATCTAATCAGTGGTGGAAGAAGTATTCAGATCCTTTACTTCAGTAAAAGTACTAGTACCACACTGTAAAAATACTCTGTTACAAGTCAAAGTACTGCATTGAAAATGTTACTTCAGTAAAAGAATGTTAGTATCATCGGGAAAATGTACTTAAAGTAGTAAATGTGCTCAATGCAGAAAAATCCTCACATTTTAGAAACTGGAAACGATCCAGATACAGTTCTATGTTTAATGGTCTAATCATTTCGGCTTGAAATGATAGAAGGAGAGTTTTAATTTTCAGGCTGTGAAACAGGTTGCTGTGAGTCGGTTGTGTGGTAGCCTGCTTTTTATTTGTTTATGTATTCACCTTCGAAAAGGCAAATTCCAGGATACTTATTGTGGCAATAAAACCTTCTGATTCTGGTTTTGATTTGCCAAACTCTATGATGGCTAAGGAACTTTTGTAGGGCTTTTTGTTGGGTAGTCTTTGTCCACTTCCGGGATGCTCCGGTGCCGCCGGAATTTCCACCGGATGTCCCTCATTTAGGCCGGATGTCCGTCACCATCCTCTTTCTTTGTGTTGGCGTTCTAAACTCTGTTGGATACTGTTTGAATTCAGTTCATTTTCTTTTACAACTTCCTAGCTCATGGTCAGTCTACCTTGGATGATTTAGACATTATAGCTCATAATCAAAATCCTTAAGGACAAAATTTCTTTCTGTGGGAGTGTGTGCAGCCCGTCAAAAGCTCCTTTGAAAAATTGTGTTACTGGTTGTAGTGTCCCTTTTCAAAAAGGTATTTCAAAAGGTACAAAGTTCTGGGTGGGCTATAATCTGTCAAATATAAGCCTCATTCATTAATTTGAATCATTTAGAGGCAGAAACAACCTTTCCAACCAACAAGGGCTCCTAAACTCGACCTCCTCGACGTTCCATTTCCGGAATTGCTCCGGTGCCGCAGGATATTTCGCCGGATGCATGTATTTTTGCCGATATCCGCCCCCTTCCTCTTTCTTTGTGTTGGCGTTCTAAACTTCGGTGGATTTGAGAGGACTATGGTTAACTGGTCCTCAGATCTCTGCATGGTAAATCCAGACAGCTAGCTAGACTATCTGTCCAATCTGACTTTTCTGTTGCACGACTAAAACAACTTTTAAACGTACGCATGTTCCACCAAAACAAGTTCCTTCCCGAGGCCATTTTGCAGCGGCACCGTGGCTCCATACGGCGCATAGTGCCCACCCAATACGATTGTGATTGGTTTAATGCCAATAAACCAGAGCACGTTTTTCCCCATCCTGGAATGCTGTGTGGACTAGCCAGACCCTCCTCCGCAGCGCTGTGGAAGGAAGGTCATGTGTTGGGTGAACAGTCTCTGATGTCACTGTGGGTTTTAAATGTACTTCATGTTTAAACAATGGTCACAGAAACTGTGTTGAGTCACGGTGACTTTGAATATTTAATCGGCTCTTCAAGGAAACGAGCCATGATGACTCGTAAAACAGGTCGGTCCACTGCTTGGTCATGGTATATAAACTCAGATTTTTCTGTCTGAAGACACAGAGCTGCAAACTTCCATCAACAAAGAAACTTTATCCTCTACTTGGAACATTTGAACCGTAAGAAACATCTTTTTCTTCTTTTTTTTCTGTTATCATTGTTTGTATTGCCATATTGTCAGTGCTGTTTATGTTATATTGTATGAAGTTTTATTTGATGATGATTTCAAAACTTGTTCTGTTGCCATGTTTGTTTACCTCACCACTCTGTTTGAAGCTTAACAAAACACAGAATAATTGTAAAATAACTTTTAATATATCCATAAAAACATCAATCAGCAATATATTCACCTAGGGACAGTTTTTTGTCTCTGCTTACTTTAAGCTGTGTACAACTTTTACTTTATGGCTGTTTGTGATGATGTGCAGATTGGTTATCTGAATTTGTAGAATAAGGAGGACACAAAAAACTTGTGTGCTTCTGCAAATATAATTTTAAGAACATGAAACTACATTTCTGTTAATATACTTCTTTAAATTCAGACTTTTAGACTTTTATTTCTTAAATTGGATTTGGATGCTTGTTTTTCTCGGTTCACTGGAAATGAGGATATATATCTTGAAACTAATTAGATACAGGATGTAGCTCTACAGCAGTGGTTCCCAATGTAACAGCCCTGTCAGATGAACTCACGTACACCTTCATCAATTCCCAATCTATGTTCCAACTGTGAATGGATATTTTTTATTATTTCATACGATTCAACTGACAAACTTTAGGTTGGTTTGGTCAGCAATTCTACTAACTTGGAGTGAAGCTGAATGTTTCAAAATTATTATCCATTACTTTTAGCTAATTATTTCAACTTTTATCTATTTTAAATGTTTTTAGCTGATTATTTGAACAGTAAGTCATCCCTTTTAGCTATTTATTCATACCAATTAGTCATTTCTTTTGGCAAACATTCTGTTCTCGCTTGCTAACTAGATTTTTACACACTTTCAGATAACTGCAGCATGTAATGTTCAGGTTTTAACAGCTGATCTATTCTTCCATTTAGATCATAATTTATCAGTAGAGCTCCTCTACTATCGTTCCACGTACCCCCTGGCAACTGCAGAAGTACCTGGGGTACAGCTATCCATGGTTGGGAATCACTGATATACAGGAAGATTGTTTTCCATGGCGACTATCACGTTTTCCCAAATGATGTAAAGATTTTCAGGCATTCTATTAACAAATTGCTTGGAAAAGAAGTGTACAAATACTGCCCTATATGGAGCATTCTCGGAAACTCCCTAGGTTTTGGGCTCAACTCCGATTGTTTCCAACGTCTGGCTTTGCCCCTGCAAATGGAAACACTTTGCATTGGTTGAGGTACACTGTACACAGGGTGACTCACCTAACCCCCATCCTCCTCTAACCCTGATGATGTTTTTCCCCACAGAAACCATTAACATGAAGTTTGGGTTGCTGGTGGTATTGGCGGTGGCCGTTCTGGTGCCCAGCCTGTCCGAGGGCCGGATCGTCTCCAGATGCGAGCTGAAAGAAAAGCTCGGGCAAGCGATGACGCTGCCCCCACAGCTTCAAAAGTTCAAGGAGGAATACCTGGCAAAAGGTGAGGATAATAAAACTCCTGAGAGTTACATAAGTCACATCATCACCTCCAGAGTGACCAGCATGAATCACTCTCTGAGAAAATACAGAGCAGGAAGACAGATAAGAGTAAGAGTTTGTTCCTCAGCTCAGTTGGTAGAAAAGACAAAAAATAAATGTCTGGGTATCCTACCTCTGCAACCTGTATTTTCGTTGACGATTAATCTGTTGATCATTTATAAATGACTTCTCTTCCCTTTCTTCTTTGCTTCCCTCCATCTACGTGCATGGCTTGTTTGTTGCAGTTATCTGTGAGGTGAACAGACGGTCCAGTCTCAACACCGGCCTGGTCAAGGTGTTCGGCAAACGCACAACTACAACCAAAGCCACGCCAACGACTACGGTCACAACTCTCGCACCACGAGTCAATGGAACGACCGCTGCACCAACAACTACCCAACTGAATACCACCGAAACAACGACCACCGCACCAACTACCACCCAAACAACTACCACCCAATTGCCGATCACCCCAACACCTCCAAACAGAAGAAAGCGCGGTGTGAGCAGTGAGGAGTCTGACTCTGCAGAGATGCACTCTAGCCAGGGGGAACTGCTGAACGAGGGCGACGAGGTGAGGAGTCAGGGTGTCAACGGCACGGTCGATGAGGATGGAGACAAGGCTAAAGGCAGTGATAACAGGGATGAAGACGAGGATGAAGACGAGGATGAAGACAGCGATGAGAGGGATGAGGAGGAAGGTGGGAAACGTAAGAAGCGATCCAAAGAGGACCGATCCAGTGAGGACCGATCCAGTGAGGAGACCAAGCATTCTTCTCTTGGCCTTTACGGGATCTTCCAGCTGTCTGACGAGACCTTCTGTAATTCTGGTTATCGCTCCTCCAAAAACAAGTGCAACACAACCTGTGATGGTGAGACACATACAGACATGATGATAATTTAAAGTGGCTATATGTAACGTTCAGTTTGTGTTTGTGTTTGTTAGAGGTTAAAGGTTAAAAAAGACCTTTATGACAGCAGGTGTGGTAAAAACACGACCGCTAGAATCAACAGTTAACTAACCAGGAGGTCATATACTTGTGTGTTTCTCAAACAGAAAATCATTCTTTGGGGTTAGTTTTGAATAATTTACAATCCTTCGTTTAATTTCCTTCTTTTTTTTTGTGATGGTCCTGCCCCAGTATCAGCCATAACTATAACAGATAACTTCTAAAATAAAATGAAAATACTATTAGGCATATATGAAGAAATCTGCTAGTACCTTTTACCTGGCTCCGCCGGCTGGATACAATTACAGAGGTTTTTTTGGTGTTACACCGAAATCTGTGACCTGCCAGAAAATGTGCTCTGTCACACTATGTGACTTTGCGGGGAAAATCTGACCCAGGCAGATACATTACTAAAAACTATTTAAAAATAATGTTCTTTTCACTGTTAAGCGCGATTCATGCTTCTACCTAAAATCTACACCGTGGTTAAGTACGCAGGTATGTGGAGACAGGACCCTACACCGTAGCCTGATGTGCACCTCTCAAAAAATTTAACTACACGTCACGGCGATGCACGCCGCTCGGCCATGGCTTAGTAGCATTCCATTTCCCCCCGACTCGTTTCCTGGTTCTCCTCCATAAATAACATGAAATCAAGGAGAGGGTTAACTTTTTCCTGCTACAGATTTCCCACCGTGGTCAGAAAGAACAAGAGAGACACTTTGTTTCTCTCACTATTGGCGTTTTTTCCATTACATGACTCGCCTTTACTCTACTCGCCTTTTTTGGTTTTCCATAAAGAAAAAAGTCCCTGGTACCTGGTACACACACACATGCCGGCCCTGCTATTCTCTTAAAGAGATCGACGCACACACCAACGCACAAGTATAAACTTCAGGCCGCTTACATAGGCTACGGCGACACCTGTGTGTGGAGCCTCCGCAGGACCATAAATCACGCTTTAGTCTTGTTTGTTGGGAAAGGTCATTTGAGAAATTTCACAGTTTCAGAAACATTTTCGAAGTTACATATAGTTACTTTTATTGAGATATTTTAAATATTAAAAGCCATTCTTTGTCTCCCCTGAAGCCTTCACTGATGATGACATTTTGGACGACATCACTTGCTTTGTGAAGACTAATCAGTGGGGGTAAGTTTCTGTACAGCAAAATTAAAATGATACAGCTATAAAATGCAAGTACAGCTGGTTTATTCATCAACCATGTCTTTTAATTTAGCTTATTAGTGAATTGATTAAACTCTGCAAGGAGCCTGGAAGATGTTCAAATGTTGTCGCAAAAGAGATGTTGAATAAAAAGTTAAAAATAGAATATTTTAGTCAGTATTTGGGATGTAACAATGCAACGTGAATTGGTTAAGAGATAAAAAAGAAAGAATTTAACTTTAAATGGCTTTATTAATTCATTTTAATTTTATTAATTTTACTTTAGATTTCCCTTCAGACTTCCGACTTCAATACGTCTTCTTAGTTTATTCATTTGATGAGATTTGTTTTCTATTTATTGAGTTATTTTGATGTGGGATTTGTTCTTGAAATCTAATTAATTTGTTAACTTTTCTTCTTTAAGATAAACTACAATTTCAGTTGCACTTTTGATAAGAGGACACATCTGTTGTTTTGCACAGTTTAAATAAAAAAAAATTGAAGTCACAATGAAGATTATATTCTGTATCCAGCCAGGAAAGATACTAACAAACAAAATAGAAGTGCAGGCATTTAACTTCAGACAATGAAGAGTAAAGAAACATAACAGTTATGGGACCATGTGCTGCTTACGGACAAATTAATAACTGTTGTTTTAACAAATTGTTTCACTTTTTCTTTGTCACAATAGGTCGTTTTTGAAGTCCTCCTCTGGCGAGTGCCATTATCGTATCAAGAACTACTTTGAGGAGTGTAAATGAGCAGCTGACACGTTTTCCACCTGCTGCTGAAGCTTACACCTACAATCATTTCATACCTTCAATGCAGGGCATGAACTACGGGGGAGCTAGGGGGAGCTCGCCTCCCCTGAATATTACATTTTTTTTTGTGTCTTCTGCTATCTGTAACTTTCCAATAAACATATTTAGCAATTTATGGTTTGTGTTTGAGAACATGTTTATTATAAAAACCCTGACTAAATCTTAACTCTTCTCTGATCAGACTACTAATTCCTACCACTGTAAAGACAGTGTGCTTGGTGTGTTCACCTTTTAGTGCTCAAGGAATATAACATTTAAAGCTGGTATCAGACTCATTTCCTGTTGCATCCTGACCAGTTTAGGCTACAGTTGAAAACACAACGACACATTGTTGAAATTGCACTTCATAAAAAAATCATCGACAACATCGGAACTGTCTGTGCTTATTCAATAACAAATATATACTAAGATTGGCATCTGAGCCCTTATTTCAGTGCCTGCTTAAAGCCTCCTAAACTTCTGTTCTGACCATCTTTAGATTTCCTGGCAACCTGTTCCACAGGCTCGTTGCTACATTACGTAAATTACTCTTAACTCAAGGAGGTACAAAATCAGAAGAGCTGCCCCTGGTGGAGTAGCTGGGAACATAATTATTAAAATAATTAAAATAATTGATTAAATATTTGGGTCAATATCCACCACCTGCTTCCTATGCTTCAGATAAGAACTCACCCATCTGACTGCTAAGTCATTAAAACCAATGGCTTTTAATTTATGTACCAAAATGACATGGTCGACGGTATCAAAGGCCTTCTGTAGGTCTAACGTGACCATACCAAAATAATGACCTTTATCTACCTCTCTCCTGCTGTAGTCAGTTAGATACAGTAAACAGCTGTCAGTGGAATGTGATTTACGAAAGCCAGACTGGAACTCATATCATCTACAGAGTAGATTGTGTGATGCCAGATACTTGTCAATCTGTTCAAAAATTATCTTTTCAATTATCTTTGACAGACTACACAGAATAGAAACAGGTCCATAGTTTCCATGGTCTAATACACTATATGACAATAGGAGACAACACACATGAAACCCTGTGATCAGTTTAAATCTCTATGTGATTGTGATGCGTCATTGTGGCTGTAAATCGATACGAAGACAACAAAAGCTGTAAATGTCACGGATCAGGTGAACAGTCTCTGATGGCACTGTGGGATAAAAAAAAGTTCTCCTATGTTTTCACAATGGACACAGAAACTGTGTTGAGTTACAATGACTTTGACAGTTTTTTTTAGCTTTTGAGTAAATGAGCCATTATAACTCTTTAAGTCATGATATATAATCTCAGATTTTTCTGTCCGAAGACACAGTGCTGCAAACTTCCATCAACAAAGAAACTTTATACTCTACTTGGAACAACTTTCGAACTGTAAGAAACATCTTTTTTTTTGTTATAATTGTTTGTATTGCCATATTGTCAGTGCTGTTTTATTTGATGATGATTTCAACACTTGTTCAGTTGCCATGTTTATTTACCTTACCACTCTGTTTGATGCTGAACAAAACACAGAAAGATTATGAAATAATAACTTTTAATTTATTCATAAAGACGTATCCAAATCAGCAATAAATTCACCCAGGGCCAGGTTTTTGTCTCTGCTTACTTTAAGCTGTGTACAACATTTACTTTATGACTGTTTGTGCATTAATGACGGATATAATTAAAAGTGTCTCTCATTAACTTTACCCCTGATGATGATTTGCAGATTGGTTAT
This sequence comes from Perca flavescens, assembly GCF_004354835.1. Lineage (NCBI taxonomy): Eukaryota > Metazoa > Chordata > Actinopteri > Perciformes > Percidae > Perca > Perca flavescens. Next base: position 5,989,030 of record NC_041332.1, read on the forward strand.
CTGATTTTGTAGAATAAAGGACACCTACAAAAACTTTAAAATGTTTTCTAAACATGAATTGTTTTTAGAGCGCTTCTGCAAATATACTTTTAAGAACACTGACATCCATTTCTATAAATATACTTCTTTAAATTCAGACTTTTATTCTTAAGGAAAATGTTTTTCTCAGTTCATTTTGAAATTAGGATCAATATCAGAAAAAAGCATTCATCATTTGAGTAGTTGACTTTTAAATAGTTTATTTCTTCTGGAATCAGGTCAATTAAAATCATCCCACTGGCAGGTATCCTACTTTTAAAAAGAAATATAATATAACATTATATTATTATTATTATTATTATTATTATTATTATTATTATCATATTTTAGCATTAATGTGTCTTGGAGAAATTTTCCAATAATCCAGTGATGACAAAAACTTTACAATATGTTCTAAACATGAAAAGTTTTTTAAGTATGCTTGCACATAGAGTTTTAAAAACATATATACTTTAAAAATGCATCTTTTAAGACTTTTTTCTCATAAGAAAAAGGTTTATGTGCTTGGTTGTTTTAGTTCTCGGTTCATTTCCCTTAGTCACAGATTTTCTAGAAACAAGGATAACTATCTCAAACCAGGACGGAAAAGAAATTGCATTTTATCATTTAAAAAGTTGACTTTTCAATAGCTGATTTGATTTATTCTTCTATTTATCATTGTGAACTGGTTCCAATGCACCAAATGTTTTCTTAAAAAGCCCTTAAAAATCTTTTTTTCATTTTTAAAGATAATTTTTTGGGGCTTTTCTGCCTATACTTTTGACAGGACAGCTAGGTGAGAATGGGGAGAGAGAGGGGGAAGACATGCAGGAAACCATCACAGGTCGGACTCGAACCCTGGATCTCTGCATCGAGGCATTAACCTCCTAGTACATTTTTTTTAGATTCAACTTTATTGTCATTGTGCAGAGTACAAGTACAAAGACAGCGAAATGCAGTTTGCACCTCTGTCCCGTTGATGAGATGGGGTGTGTGTGCTAGCTTTAGACTTCCTGAAGTCCACAATGAGCTCTTTGGTCTTCTTGGTGTTGAGAGCCAGGTTGTTGTCAGTGCACCACTATGATAGGTGTTGGATCTCCTCCCTGTAGGCCATCTCATCGTTGTTGCTGATGAGACCAATCACCGTAGTGTCGTCTGCAAACTTTACAATGGTGTTGGAGTCATGTACAGGTGTGCAGTCCTAGGTGAACAGGGAGTAAAGGAGAGGGCTCAGCACACATCCCTGTGGTACGCCAGTGTTCAGGGTGATTGTTGAGGAGGTTGCGTCCTGCTTCTGCTATGCCCTGCTATGCTCTGCTGTGCCTTGCTACATCCTGTAACGCTCTGCAGTGCCCTGCTATGCCATTAACTACTACAACTACTATTTCTAGTCACTGTTCCATTATCTTTATTGTGACTGTTATTGCCACTCTTCATCACACCCCCAACCGGCACCGTCAGACACTGCCTACTAAGAACCTGGGTCTGTTCGAGGTTTCTTCCTAAAAGGGAGTTTTTCCTTGCCATTGTCCCACTAAATGCTTGCTCTTGGGGAAATTACTGGAATTGTTGGGTGTTTGTATATTATAGAGTGTGGTCTAGACCTACTCTATCTGTATAGTGTCTTGAGATAACTCTTATATTTGATTATGATTTGATACTATAAATTCAATTGAATTATCTAGCCTAACAGACTGAGGTCTGTTGGTTAGGAAGTCCAGAATGCAGTTACAGAGGGAGGTATTGATGCCCAGTTCACTGAGTTTGGTATCACTTTGGAGGGGATGATGGTGTTAAATGCTGAACTAAAGTCAATGAACAACATTCTCACATAGGTGTTGCTATTGTCAAGATGGGACAAGGCAAAGTGAAGTGCCGTAAAGATGGCATCCTCTGTGCTCCTGTTCTGACGATAGGCGAATTGGAAGGGGTCCAGTGAAGGTGGTAAGCAGGTCTTGAGATGGGCCAGGACCAGCCTCTCGAAGCACTTCATAATGATGGGGGTGAGTGCAACTGGACGGAAGTCGTTAAGGCTTGCTGCAGTGGAGTGTTTTGGCACCGGCACGATGGAGGTGGTTTTAAAGCACATGGGGACAGCTGCCTGGGCTAGTGACAGATTAAGGGCCCTAGCTTGCACTCAGCGCAATTGCCTTTGTACCCTGACGCATGTATCATTCCTATTTTGCACCCGACACACAGCGGACTTTTCCCTCTACAGACGCACGTTGGTAAGTTAAGGAATGTATTTGCGCTCCCGGGGGCGGTTCAGCGAAAAGAGGAGGTGTGTTCCGGCGCAAACTTTGCCTGGTGCTATTTTGCAATTTCAGAAAACAATTCTGCCACAGACCAGGAAAAACCTGGTCTAAAGTCAGTGGCGCTAGTCTTAAGTCAGTGACGCGTTATTCAGATGCTATTTTAGGGGCGCATGCTTGGCCATAATGTAGCGTGTGCACAACGCGCATACACTTTGCTTCTCTCATCTACACGGACGCAGCAGTTTCCGATTTTTGCAAACCATACATAATTACAAGGAAAGATATTACTGAAAATGCGCTTCAGGTGTTTGGATCGGTCAGGAGGCACTTTACAGTACAATCCTCAAAAAGTCGCAGCATTCTTTGTGGCTTGTTGTGTTTTACAACATTTCCATGAATCATGGATGTGTTGATGACATAAATGAGGAAATATTAGAGGACTTAAGGAGACGTGATGTTGAACTACGGCGGGATTGGACACTCCGGCGGGTTCTGGTCCAGGAGTAATGCGCAATGTGCTCCTGGTGGAGTGGGTGGACGGAGATGGAGTTGGGGGGGGGGAGGAGGAAGGGGCACAACAGGAGCAGCTGGTGCGTTTGGAGGCCCACGCTCCATGGCTGCAGCAATCCTCTCCAGACTTGAGGAGATGCGCCCGAGAGGCCGCAGCAACATCGCCACCCGGCTAAGACGGGCATTGATTACTTAAAGTCATTTATCCCGCCGGTATAATAGCAACAGCGCCAGAGATCCTCCCACAAAGCTACTTGCGTTTCACGTTTGATACTTGCGTTTCAGATCATTAAAATAGGGCCCTAAATATGTCAGTCCAAACCTCAGTCAGCTGCACAGCACAGGCCCTGAGTTATGGTGCGTTCTTTTTGTCCACCGAAGTCGATCTACGAGTCGTTTTCCAGAGTTATGAACCGGAAGTTGTAAAAAGAACGCCACTGAGGTTGTATATACGACTCGTCAAGTCGCCTGAAGTCAGAGGACCCCGAGTTCACTTTCAAAGATGGCTACGTCGTGCATCACACCATTGTGGTTTTCTACAATTTTAAGCACTTTTGTCTTTGTTGTAACCAAATGAAGAAGTCGTACATATAGCACTGTATACTGCTACCTATAGGCAAGTCTCTACAGTCTTATTAGGAGTTAAACATAGTGCTGTATACTGTTACCTATAGACATGTCTCTACAGTCTTATTAGGAGTTAAACATAGTGCTGTATACTGCTACCTATAGGCATGTCTCTACAGTCTTATTAGGAGTTAAACATAGTGCTGTATACTGCTACCTATAGGCATGTCTCTACAGTCTTATTAGGAGTTAAACATAGTGCTGTATACTGCTACCTATAGGCATGTCTCTACAGTCTTATTAGGAGTTAAACATAGTGCTGTATACTGCTACCTATAGGCATGTCTCTACAGTCTTATTAGGAGTTAAACATAGCGCTGTATACTGCTACCTATAGACATGTCTCTACAGTCTTATTAGGAGTTAAACATAGTGCTGTATACTGCTACCTATAGACATGTCTCTACAGTCTTATTAGGAGTTAAACATAGTGCTGTATACTGCTACCTATAGGCATGTCTCTACAGTCTTATTAGGAGTTAAACATAGCGCTGTATACTGCTACCTATAGGCATGTCTCTACAGTCTTATTAGGAGTTAAACATAGTGCTGTATACTGCTACCTATAGGCATGTCTCTACAGTCTTATTAGGAGTTAAATACCGCCTAATTAGGTATTTTGTAGCTTGTGCAGCTGAAATTGGCTAGAGACGCTCGGTTGCTATATGACAACAATCTGGAGCTGAAAGCAGAGCAGTAGCCTAACATTAACGTTAATCAAAACACCAAGACCCGCCCTTCAATAGCATTTATTGGCCAGGGGCGTACCGCTCCCGGTACTACCGCTGCTCCCGATACTACCGCTGCTCCCGATACTCTGCTTGGTCATATGTGAAGCATCTGTTCACATAGGTTTAATATACAACACGTATATTTATCTTAAAAACACTCACGTTCCTCCTCAGCTGTGAAGACACGTACTTGTCGCTAGATAAATGTGTGCAGCATTCACTGTCCCGTGGGAAATAATGCAAAGTCGAGCTTCATGCAGATCACCCTGATAGATAACCAGAATTGTAAGTCAGAATGTAAACTGGACCACAAGATGGTAACAATTAAATGAACCTAAAACTAACTTAATTAAAATGACACAGCCCATACTTTCTTTTAATTATTAGAATATAGACATTAAGAGAATAAATCATTATGCAAGTACTTTTACTTTTAATACTTAAAGTAGATTTTAAAGGAGGTACTTTTTACTTTTACTTAAGTAGGATTGACATTGTGTTATTTGTACTTTTACTGACTCTCAGTACTTCCTCCACCACTGGCAGAATTCAGTTCTTTCATGGCAGTCTTAGCGTTAGCATCAGGAGGAATGTAAACTGCTGTTATTACAGTTGATGTAAACTCTCTGGGCAAATGGAAAGGTCTACACTTAACCATGAGATACTCAAGGTTAGTTGAGCAGTGACTCTCAGTGATGGTGGTGGCATTAAAATGCTCAAACACTCATCTCTGGTTTTGCCGGAGTCAACAGCTGTTCTGTCTGCACGGAGGAGGCAGCGTCCAGCTAGCTCGATAGTGCTGTTGTCTATTCCGTTGTTAAGCCAAGTTTCTGTGAAAATCATGTTGTTGCAGTCCATAATCATTCTGTGTGTGGTGATCCGCAACCGCAGTTCAGGTGGCAAGAGGGAAAATCCTCAACATTAGTTGTGTTCTGGTTTCAGAATAATGAAGACAGTTGGAGAACAGTTAGATACAAAACAGGATGTAGGCTCTGGATGATTTTATTTCTTATAGTGCGGACCCTCGCTAGGTTTGGGCTGAGCGCTGAATATTTACGTCTGGCTTCAGCCCTGCAAAAAACACTTGTCTGCATTGGTTGAGGTACACTGTACACAGGGTGACTCACCTACAGTAACCCCCATCCTCCTCTAACCCTGATGATGTTTTTATCACAGAAACCGCTGACATGAAGTTTGGGTTGCTGGTGGTATTGGCGGTGGCCGTTCTGGTGCGCAGCCTGTCCGAGGGCCGGACCGTCTCCAAATGCGAGCTGAAAGAAAAGCTCGGGCAAGCGATGACGCTGCCCCGACAGCTTCAAAAATTCAAGGAGGAATACCTGGCAAAAGGTGAGGATAATAAAAGAGTCACAAAACTACCAAAAAGACTATTGACTATCATTTTTTTATTGAACTTCTCTTCTTTTTCTTCTTTGCTTCCCTCCATCTGCGTGCATGGCTTGTTTGTTGCAGTTATCTGTGAGGTGAACAGCTGGTCCCGTCTGAACACCAACCTGGTCAAGGTGTTCGGCAAACGCATAACTAAAACCACAGCCACGTCAACAACTACAACTCCTTTCAAAACGAGTAAGTCAAAACGAGTCAATGGAACGACCGCTGCACCAGCAACTATCCAACTGAATACCACTGGAACAACAACCACCACACCAACTACCACCAGGCCAATCCCAACAGGTGCCACAAATTCAACCCTAGGCACAAACGGAACCAGAGCTGGCATCAACAGAAGAAAGCGTGACGCAAGCAGCAAAGAGTCTGACTCAGCAGAAATGGACTTGAGCCAGGAGGAACTGCTGAACAAGGTGGCGCTGCAGGGTGTCGACAGCATGTCCGATGAGGATGGAGAAGAGGCTGAGGAAGGTGGGAAACCTAAGAAGAGATCCAGTGAGGAGCGATCCGGTGAGAAGAGCATGAGTTTGTCTCTCGGCCTTTACGGGATCTTCAAGATGTCTGACCGTGGGGAGAGAAGCAGGGTGAGCAGCAAGGAGAGCAGTAAGGAGAGCAGCAAGAAGAGCAGTAAGGAGAGCAGTAAGGAGAGCAGCGAGGAGAGCAGCGAGGAGAGCAGTAAGGAGAGCAGTAAGGAGAGCAGCGAGGAGAGCAGTGAGGAGAGCAGCAAGGAGAGCAGTAAGGAGAGCAGCGAGGAGAGCAGCAAGAAGAGCAGTAAGGAGAGCAGCGAGGAGAGCAGTAAGGAGAGCAGTAAGGAAAGCAGTGAGGAGAGCAGCGAGGAGAGCAGTAAGGAGAGCAGCAAGGAGAGCAGTGAGGAGAGCAGCAAGAAGAGCAGTAAGGAGAGCAGCGAGGAGAGCAGCGAGGAGAGCAGCAAGAAGAGCAGCGAGGAGAGCAGCGAGGAAAGCAGCAAGGAGAGGAGCAAGGAGAGCAGCAAGGAGAGCAGCAAGGATGAAGACAGTGATGAGAAGGATGAAGACAAGGATAAAGACAGTGATGATAAGGATGAAGATAAGGATGAAGACAGTGATGAGAAGGGTGAAGATGAGGATGAAGACAGTGATGTGAAGGATGAAGATGAGGATGAAGACAGTGATGAGAAGGATGAAGATGAGGCTGAGGAAGGTGGGAAACATAAGAACCAATCCAGTGAGGAGACCGGGCAGTCGTCTCTCGGCCTTTACGGGATCTTCCAGCTGTCTGACGAGACCTTCTGTAATTCTGGTTATCGCTCCTCCAATAACAAGTGCAATACAACCTGCGATGGTGAGTCTTTGAACCCGACACATACAGACATGATAAATATTTAAATGAGATATTTTGCATTTTAAAAACTGTTCTTTTTCCACCTGAAGCCTTCACTGATGACAACATTATGGATGACATCGCTTGCTTGATGAAGACTGATCAGTGGAGGTAAGTTTCTGTACAGCAAAGTTAAAATGATACTGCTATAGATGGATAGTGTAATAAGTTATTTTATAAACAATGGGAGGTGTATTTACATACATATACCTACATACATACATTTACATATACAGTATATATACCCTTCTTAGGTATGTCATATTTGTGTTTAGTGAGTTGAATTCTTTGCTATGCAGATATTAAACCAGCCATCTCTGGTAGCATTTAGCAGCCACGACTTGCACAATTGCCACCAAAGTTATAGCTGGTCAGTATATACAGGGCTATATCAGCATATTTAGGGGGCAAAAATGCCAAATGGAGTTACCCACAATTTATAGCGTTGGAAGCGTTTCAGAAACTTAAAGTGGAGTGATGTTCAGCCTGGCGTATTAAATTTACATAGAAACATTATCTTAACAATAAGGATTTAAGATGGTACAAAAAAATACATGAAATCAGAGTTAACTTTATTGCTGAATACAGTGTTTATATACAGATCAAGTGGAGTCACAATGAAGATTATATTGCATAGAAATTCTGTATCCAGCCAGGAAAGTTACTAACAAACAAAATATAAGTGCAGGCATGTGCTGCTTACTGACAAATTAATAACTGCTGTTTAAACAAATTGTTTCACTTTTTCTTCGTCACAATAGGTTGTTTTTGAAGTCCTCCTCTGGCGAGTGCCATTATCGCACCAAGAACTACTTTGACGAGTGTAAATGAGCAGCTGATGCGCTTTCCACCTGCTGCTGAAGCTCATACCAACAATCATTTCTTCTACCTTCAATGTGACATTTGACCCTCATGGTTTCATCTCAAACATTGTGGAGCATGTCACAGTTTTTCATTTTAATCAACCTGTGCGATTTCTATAATAAAGTTATTTTGTCTCAGTTCCTTTGTGGGTGAATTTGCCCCCAAAAATCATCAGAACTTGAAGTTGAACTGACAAATGTATCTCAATAATTTCAATAGTTTTGATGATATTGTTTTACCACTTTAATCTACTTTAAAGTGATTTTTTCAAGATGTGAAAACTAAGAAAATTATTTTTGCATGTTCTGCTATCTGTAACTTTCCAGTAAGTGAGAATAAATGAGAACATGTTTATTATAAAAACACTGACTAAATCTTCTCTGATCAGACTATTAATTCCTACCACTGCAAAGACAGTGTGCTTGGTGTGTTCACCTTTTAGTGCTCAAGGAATATGATATTCAATGCTGGTATCAGACTCATTTCCTGTTGCATCCTGACCAGTTTAGGCTACAGTTGAAAACTGAGACACATTGTTGAAATTGCACTCATAAAAAAAATCATCAAGGTCTGTGCTTCTTCAGATCGGGTCTAACTGTCATGTTAGTCTAATTCTATCACACCACACAACGACCATCAATGGCAATAAAAAGTGTTAACGGGGATATTATTAACGATATAGTCAAGAAGAGATGTGAACCCCTGTTACATGTCTCCGTGCCTTTGAGTTCTGACCTCAGGAACAATCAGGAGGTTGGAGTTAAAAGGATCTGAGGGACGGAGCAGGCACAGATGTCTCAACCATGTCTGACAGATAGGATGGGGCAAAGCTATTCAGTGATTTCTAAACAAATTAAATAATTTTAAAAGTCATTCTGTGACAGACAGGTAACCGATGTAAGGATTTAAAGACGATTGATTGATTTTATTTGACCCTTTCGTTATAAGATACGATACAGCTTTGCACCATACATTAAAAAAACAAAACAAAGTCAGGATAACACAATAAAGCCCTGGGGCTTATTTCCATTGTGAGCAAGTGGCAGCAGATCAAGCATCAATCATCACATCTATACATATGTTAAATAAATCCATCAAGACAATACAGTATTAAAAAAAAACATACTAACATTGGCATCAGAGCCATTTTTTCAGTGCCTGTTAAAATCTTTCTAAACTTCTGACCATCTTTCGATTTCCTGTTAGCCTGTTCCACAGGCTTGTTGCTACTGTGGTGTATGTAGTATCGATGGTGTAATGCTGTATGTAGAGGAGTCCGCTGACACTGTTTCTTGATTATAAAAGTTTATTTACATCACAGAATTCAGCATCAATTTACAAGCTCTGCAGAGCCGGAGAGCAACAGTTTTCCAATTCTCCAATGGTCACTCTAAAGTTCTTTGTGTGAAACCGCATATCTATACTTCATAAATTGGGGTGGGATCAATAATTGACCAATGGCTACAAGCCAACTGGCCTTCTTTTCAACAAAGACATCACTATCTTGGGGGCCCCACTGAGAACACATTCCAGATGTTTCCAGAGAGGTGTCCTCTGAAAGTAAAGTTAATCTGAGTCCTCATGCCGAATCTTACTGTAAGTACAAGTCATAAATTATTATTTGCTTCATTTCAGACATGTAAAAACTGGTCCATATTACAGAGAAGAAAAAAAACACACATAAAAAACAATACATTTATCTCCTCGATAGGCTCATAAGCCAGTGAGTCCAAATACCAGAGGAGTATCGTACAGAGCTTAGTCCAGGATTTATCAGTGCAGTGATGATACTATTCGCTGAGCTCGAAAGCCTGCACATACACCTGTACATAAGATTACGTAGTACAGCAGGGCAATTTGGCAAACCCACATTTACAAACATTTGGCTTGCACTACTCCATCGTGGGACCCTCAGTAGCATCCGCAAAGCATCATTATACGCTAACAGGTGTGCAGTATACATGGTAGTGCAGTACGCCTTAAAGAGTCTGATTTTAACAGGTATTGAGCACATTCCAAACCTACGGATCAGCATGTTAGCCTGCCCATAAAGCATGCCGCACTGTCTGTAAATGTCTGTCGTCAGACAAGTCTGCAGTCACATAGTGTCCCAAATATTTACATTCATTTGTAACCTTAAGTCTGTTACCTGACAAAAAGAAATCAGGGAATGTCAATTTGGAGTCATCTCTACTTCGAGTTATCATAATAATACTTTTCTTTGAGTTGTATCTTGTATCAAAGTCTGTTCCATACTGTGAGCACAAATGTAACAGCTCTTGTAACCCGGCGCTGTATGGACAAAAAATAACAAGGTCATCCGCATACATTAAGTGGTTAATGGTACTGTTGCCAACCCTGCAGCCCATTCCACAATCATTTAAAAATCTTGAAAGTTCATCCATATAAACAAAAAGATGCAGATAAACAATTTCCCCATTTTACAGACATTAACTGATGGCCATACCAAAAAAACAGAATTCTCACAAGACATTTATTGGGGCACCTTTCTTATACAACTTAGAGAATAATTTTTCATGGTTTACATGCCTTTGAGGCGTCAATAAAACTCATACAAAATTTTGTATTATGTCTATTGTACAGATCCAAGATTTCTTTCAAAGCAAAACTGTACATATCTGTTCCATGTTTGGGTTTAAAGCCAAACTGGTTCAGAAATCAGAAAAAACTCTCCATCTTATTCAGAATGGACCTTTCCAGTACCTTAGACAAAGTGCTGGCCAGAGCTATAGGTCTGTAATTGTCTTTACTGTTAATTTTTCCAGTTTTATCATTTACAATTGGAACCAAAATGACAGACAATAATCGGTAAGGTAGGACTCCATGAATTAGAAAGCCTGTAAAACAAATGGCGAGCAGGGGATACAATTTACTGCAAGCATATTTTAAATGCTCAGCAGATATCCCATCTGCACCACATGCCTTGTTGTAATCCAGCTTCATCACTATCTCAAAGACTTCTTGTGGAGAGACAGACACATCTTCACTCCTCTCAATTTTGTTAACAATAAAAGGATTACTCTTAACAGCATTAAAAATCTCAAAGTAATGTTTTTGCCACATCCGTGCAGTCTGTTCTGCTCCATTTACACCCTCAATATGTGTGGGTAAGAAGAGTTTATTGCTATTCATTCTTTTTATTTATTTCCAAAAATCTGTAGGGCTATTACTTTGCAGTTTTCTTGCCAGTAAGTCAGCCTTAAGATGATCTCATTATTTTTAATAAACCGTAGGGCATATTTAAAATTTGTCTTTGCTTTCTTCATATACTCAAAAACATGACCAAACTTGGGTCTGCCTGATTCAACCCAAGCCTTAAAGGCCCTTCTAGCCTCAGCATGAGACTGCTCCACATATTCATTCCAGCCCGGTTTAGCTTTATATGTCTTTATCTTATTCAAATGCTGACTTGAGACCAGGAGAGAGTCTACAATTTTATCATACAATGACCACAATTCAACTCTGTGTTGCAGATTCTGACAGTTAATATCATTACAGGTTACAGTACTGTTAGGCAGCTCAATATTGCTCAGCCTAGTTTCAGTCTGGGCAGTATATGTACAAATGTCCTCTGTCGTTGAAGTGGACCACTTAATTTTTTCAACTTGCGTTTCATTGCTCACACACTTAAGAGATGGAACTTTGCCCACATTCACCACCAAGGAGAAAGGAATAAGAATAAATAAATGTTCAGATAAAGCTTAAATACAAGTTATATAGAATGGTCAGATAAAAATACACTTCACTACATACAAAAAGGACTCCTTACCTAAATTACTCTTAACTCTAGGAGGTACAAAATCAGAAGAGCTGCCCCTGGTGGAGTAGCTGTGAACATCTCTCACTCTGTTAAAGTAATTGATTAAATATTTGGGGACAGCCCCATGCACAGTCCTCTGTACCATGCACGGGTGAATCTGACATACTTGATCTTCTACTTTTAACCACCCAATGGTCTCAAAATGAGAAGTGTCAAGATGAGATCTCATGGGGAGGTTCAGAATAAGCCTTATAACCTTATTTTGAGCAGTCTGAAGCCTATGTTTCAGGTGCTTTTAGACGCCATTGTACCATGAGCAGAATAGTCAAAATAACGCTGAATTAGAGCACTTGCCAGAGTTAACATCGTGTTCTTGTCCTGAAACCTTGAGGTTCTGGCCACGAAACTTACTCTTTGGTTTACCTTGGTAAGTACCTTTTGCGCTTGGCCCACTCCAGACAAGTGGCAGTCCAGCACACAACCAAGGTAACTAACTGAGTCCTTTACATTAATCTCATTACCTCCAACTAAAACCTTAAAACCAGTTTTATCTTTGAACAGTATGGCTTCCGTTTTCCCTAAGTGAACCTATAGAGAGCTGAAGTCACGCCCTTCTACTTCCGGCCAAGGGGACCTATCCTTCGACAAAATATGAACGTGAGTCAATGGAGAGATAATAATTATGTTTGATCCCGTTTGAATTGAGCCATGGATTCCAAAATGATGTTTGTCAATTTAAAAGATAATTTTTCAACCAAAGAAAGTCTCAGTTTATTGTTAAACTGTTGAAGTATAAGTAGAAAGACTACACACTTCAGTGTCGCATGGATGATGTCTCTCTAAAGGTAAGATGTCTGCGTGTACCATACCGGGGATGTAACGTTACTCTAATGAGCAGAGGATCTCGCTTCTTCTTTTAATTATCTGCTGAAAACTCTTCACTGTATAAAACACAGCAGTTAAGATAACGTTACATGTGTTGTTTAACAGAGCTAAGCTAGCTAGCTAGCGAGCAAGTTGAGCATCAAGCTAGGTGACATAAATTGTGTGAGATAAGCGATGTAGTTCACTGAGCGGTTTCACACAAAACTAAGTGGTCATATGACTAACCTACGGCTAACTGAGATTTTCTTCCGTTGAAAAATTATCTTTTAAATTGACAAATCATATTTGTAATCCATGGCTCTATTCAAACGGGATAAAAAAATGATTTGCCTCTCCCCGTTCACTACCATTCATTTTTTTTCCAAATTAAAGAAACATGAGGTCCACCGGAAGGGGCGTGACTTTGGGCCTCTATTGTCTGACATCCACCTGCTGACATTCAATAGTTCTACACTGAGAGATCTTTCAGCTATGTTCTTATCTTTACGTGAAACCAATAACGCAGAATCATCTGCATATAAAAAGAGTTCACATGAACATACAGACTTAAGGTCATTTATATATAGAAGGAAAAAAGTGGACCCAAAACACTCCCTTGAGGAACCCCACAGTCTATGCATTGTGGTTGAGACATTGTTCCCCCAATATCCACCACCTGCTTCCTATCCTTCAGATAAGAACTCACCCATCTGACTGCTAAGTCATTAAAACCAATGGCTTTTAATTTGCATACCAAAATGCAATGGTCAAAGGTATGTTAATGTTTATGTTATGTTAATGTTTAATGTTTAATGTGACTCCCTTGAGTGTAAAACAAATTCCCCTTGGGGCAATAAAGGTTTCATTCATTTATTCATCAAAGGCCTTCTGTAGGTCTAACGTGACCATACCACAAAAATGACCTTTATCAACCTCCCTACTTCTCTAGTCAGTTAGATACAGTAAACAGGTGTCAGTGGAATGTGATTTATGAAAGCCAGACTGGTAGATTGTGTGATGCTGGATACTTGTCAATCTGTTCAAAAATGATCTTTTCAATTGTCTTTGACAGACTACACAGAATAGAAACAGGGCTATAGTTTCCATGGTCTAATTTACACAATATGACACTAGGAGACGACACATATAAAACCCTGTGATCAGTTTAAATCTCTATGTGATTGTGATGGAGATGCGTCATCATGGCTGTAAATCGATAGAAAGACAACAAAAGCTGTAAATGTCACGGATCAGGTGAACAGTCTCTGATGGCACTGTGGGTTCAAAAAAATAATGTACTCCCATGTTTTCACAATGGACACAGAAACTGTGTTGAGTTACAATGACTTTGACAGTTTTTTTTTTATAGCTTTTGGGAAAACGAGCCATTATAACTAATAAAACAGGGCGGTCCCCTGCTAAAAGTCATGATATATAAACTCAGATTTTTCTGTCTGAAGACACATAGCTGCAAACTTCCATCAACAAAGAAACTTTATACTCTACTTGGAACAACGTTCGAACCGTAAGAAACATTTTTTTTTGTTATGTTTGTATTGCCATATTGTCAGTGCTGTTTTTGTTATATTGTATGAAAAGTTTTATTTGATTATTTCAACACTTGTTCTGTTGCCATGTTTGTTGTTTACCTCACCACTATGTTTGAAGCTGAAAAAAAACACAGAAAGGTTCTAAAATAAATTATAATTTATTCATAAAGACATTTAAATCAGCAATATATTCACCTAGGGCCAGTTTTTCTGTCTCTGCTAACTTTAAGTTGTGTACAACTTTTACTTTATGACAGTGCATCAATGTCAGATATAATTAAAAGTGTGTTAAATTAATAGGTATCTGACTTACTATGAACATTATTTACCAAAACTAAATGCCACCAGCATCTAACAAGAAACAATACTAAGAATTACATTTATTACTCCGTAATAATTAACATAAATGTAACATATTGCTCAGCAACACAAACTGAGAATAAGCAACATCTATTACAGCGCACATATCCATTATGGAGCAAACAATGTAAAACCTTTAATAGGTAAGCATGGCGCTCCACAGCGCTAGACTGTTTACTGGCGATTGCATGTTGCTGGCAAATTGCCCTAACACAACCTGAATATGAACATGCACAAGTAATATCAAACAATCTGCACATCTATCAGCTATGCATTAGGAAATACAGCAACAGCAATATTATAATATTATCAAGGCGATAATATATCTCTCTCACTCCAAATAAATGTAATGTCGTAACATGGGCTAAACCTATCCACATTGTAGCAGTACATTTTATTCATATTTCAATAATATTGAAATACGAATAAATGTAGCTTTAATGTTTACACAGATAACGACGCAGTAAAGCCCATGACAGCTACTGAATAGTTTTAACTTATGTTCTGGGCTACACACATCACTTCAACAAGTCCGAAAATGGGAAAGGAATGATGAAGAAAAAGTCTGTTTACACCTGCTGCCTTCTGTCCCCTTCTCCTGTCAGAGCGCGAGTGATTGGCAGGAGATCAAAGCGCTGACTCTAGTCACTGATTGGCCGATCATCTCAGAAGAGAGAGCAAGTGTTACTATGGCCTTTTCTATAGTTATTCTACTGTTAACAAACAATGAAATGATAATTAATCATGTTTTTTACAAAACATTTTTGAAAACATCATAACATTTGATTGATGCGTTGTCACACGGGTGGCAGTGAAGGTCTGGGGCCTCGACCGACCCGGGCAGCAGACGCTGGCTCTGGGGACGTGGAACGTCACCTCTCTGTGGGGGAAGGAGCCGGAACTGGTGCGGGAGGTGGAGCGCTACCGGTTAGATCTGGTGGGGCTTACCTCTACGCACAGTCTCGGTTCTGGAACCATACTCCTGGATAGGGGTTGGACTCTTTTCTTCTCCGGAGTTGCCCAGGGTGTAAGGCGCCGGGCGGGTGTGGGGGTACTCACAAGCCCCCGGCTGAGCGCCGCTACGTTGGAGTTTACCCCGGTGGACGAGAGGGTCGCCTCCCTATGCCTGCGGATTGTGAGGGGGAAAACTCTGACTGTTGTTTGTGCATATGCACCAAACAGGAGTTCGGAGTATTCGGCCTTCTTGGAGACCTTGACTGGAGTCCTGCATGGGGCTCCAGTGGGGGACTCCATTGTTCTGCTGGGGGACTTCAACGCGCACGTGGGCAATGATGGAGACACATGGAGAGGCGTGATTAGGAGGAACGGCCTCCCTGATCTAAACCAGAGTGGTTGTTTGTTGTTGGACTTCTGTGCTAGTCATGGATTGTCTATAACAAACACCATGTTCGAACATAGGGATGCTCATAAGTGTACTTGGTACCAGAGCACCCTAGGCCAATGGTCAATGATCGATTTTATAATCGTTTCATCTGATCTGAGGCCGTGTATTTTGGACACTCGGGTGAAGAGAGGGGCGGAGCTGTCAACTAATCACCATCTGGTGGTGAGTTGGGTCAGGGGGTGGGGGAAGACTCTGGACAGACCTGGTAAGCCCAAACGGGTAGTGCGGGTAAATTGGGAACGTCTGGAGGAGGCCCCTGTCCGACAGACTTTCAACTCACACCTCCGGCGGAGCTTTTCGTGCATCCCTGTGGAGGCTGGGGGCATTGAACCCGAGTGGACAATGTTCAAAGTTTCCCTTGCTGAAGCTGCGGTGAGGAGCTGTGGTCTTAGGGTCTTAGGTGCCTCAAGGGGCGGTAACCCACAAACACCGTGTTGGACAACGGTGGTCAGGGAAGCCGTCCGACTGAAGAAGGAGTCTTTCCGGGATATGTTATCCCAGAGGACTCCGGAGGCGGTTGCAGGGTACCGAGGGGCCCGAAGGGCTGCAGCCTCTGCCGTGAAAGAGGCAAAGCAGCGGGTGTGGGAGAAGTTTGGAGAAGACATGGAGAAGGACTTTTGGTCGGCACCAAGGTGCTTCTGGAAAACTGTTCACCACCTCAGGAGGGGCAAGCGGGGAACCATCCAAGTTGTGTACAGTAAGGATGGGACACTGTTGACCTCAACTGAGGAGGTAATAGGGCGGTGGAAGGAGCACTTTGAGGAACTCTTGAATCCGACTAATACGCCCTCTATGTTAGAGGCAGAGCTGGAGGATGATGGGGGATCATTGTCAATTTCCCAGGCGGAGGTCACTGATGTAGTCAAACAACTCCACAGTGGCAAAGCCCCAGGGATTGATGAGATCCGTCCAGAAATGCTCAAGGCTCTGGGTGTGGAGGGGCTGTCCTGGTTGACATGCCTCTTCAACATTGCGTGGAAGTCTGGGACGGTGCCAAAGGAGTGGCAGACCGGGCTGGTCCCCCTTTTTAAAAAGGGGGACCAGAGGGTGTGTGCAAATTACAGGGGTATCACACTTCTCAGCCTCCCTGGTCGGCTAGATCGGTTTGCAGCCGAGTGTGAAGCAGTTGGGATGAGGATCAGCACCTCTAAATCTGAGGCCATGGTTCTCAGCAGGAAACCGATGGAGTGCCTACTCCAGGTAGGGAATGAGTCCTTACCCCAAGTGAAGGAGTTCAAGTACCTTGGGGTTTTGTTCGCGAGTGAGGGGACAATGGAGCCGGAGATTGGTCGGAGAATCGGCGCAGCGGGTGCGGTATTACATTCAATTTATCGCACCGTTGTGACGAAAAGAGAGCTGAGCCAGAAGGCAAAGCTCTCGATCTACCGGTCAGTTTTCGTTCCTACCCTCACCTATGGTCATGAAGGCTGGATCATGACCGAAAGAACGAGATCCAGGGTACAAGCGGCCGAAATGGGTTTCCTCAGGAGGGTGGCGTCTCCCTTAGAGATAGGGTGAGAAGCTCAGTCATCCGTGAGGAGCTCGGAGTAGAGCCGCTGCTCGCCGGCGTCGAAAAGGAGCCAGTTGAGGTGGTTCGGGCATCTTGTAAGGATGCCCCCTGGGCGCCTCCCTAGGGAGGTGTTCCAGGCACGTCCAGCTGGGAGAAGGCCTCGGGGAAGACCCAGGACTAGGTGGAGGGATTATATCTCCAACCTGGCCTGGGAACGCCTCGGGATCCCCCAGTCGGAGCTGTTTAATGTTGCTCGGGAAAGGGAAGTTTGGGGTCCGCTGCTGGAGCTGCTCCCCCTGCGACCCGACACCGGATAAGCGGACGAAGATGGATGGATGGATGGATAACATTTGATCTATTATAATAAACTTATTGAAAACTTTTTAAAGCATCTAACATCATTCAGATTCGTTGCAATTAGTGGAAACTTTGTAATAGACACACACAATGTTTACACTTTTTAGGTGGCAAGAGGGAAAATCCTCAACATTAGTTGTGTTCTGGTTTCAGAATAGTGAAGACAGTTGGAGAACAGTTAGATACAAAACAGGATGTAGGCTCTGGATGATTTTATTTCTTGGCAACTATCGTGTTTTTTGCAAATAGTGCACAGATTTTTAGGCATTCTGTTATCAAATGGTTTGAAAAATAGTGCACATGCCCGCCGTTTATGGAGCATTGCCCCGGACCCTCGCTAGGTTTGGGCTGAGCTCTGAATATTTACAACAGCTGGCTTCGCCTCTGCAAAAAAACTTGTTTGCATTGGTTGAGGTACACTGTACATCCTCCTCTAACCCTGGTGATGTTTTTCCCACAGAAACCGTTGACATGAAGTTTGGGTTGCTGGTGGTATTGGCGGTGGCCGTTCTGGTGCCCAGCCTGCCC
This sequence comes from Perca flavescens, assembly GCF_004354835.1. Taxonomy (NCBI): domain Eukaryota; kingdom Metazoa; phylum Chordata; class Actinopteri; order Perciformes; family Percidae; genus Perca; species Perca flavescens. The sequence goes on from NC_041332.1 coordinate 6,007,156, forward strand.
GAGGGCCGGACCGTCTCCAAATGTGAGCTGAAAGCAGCGCTCGAGCAGGCGATCACGCTGCCCACACAGCTTCAACAGTTCAAGGAGCAATACCTGGCAGTAGGTGAGGAGAATAAAAGAGTCACAAAACTACCACAAAGAGAGACAGAGTGACCACAAAGAGACACAAAACAACTATAAAGACAATATTCCACTTATTGACTATCACTTTTTTATTGAACTTTTCTTCTTTTTCTTTTTTGCTTGCCTCCATTTGCGTGCATGGCTTGTTTGTTGCAGTTATCTGTGAGGTGAACCGCCAGTCCCGTCTGAACACCAACCTGGTCAAGGTGTTTGGCAAACGCACAACCACAGCCACGCCAACAACTCTGGTCAAAACTCTCGCACCACGAGTCAATGGAACAGCCACTGCACCAACAACTATCCAACTGAATACCACCGGAACAACGACCAACAGACCAATCCCAACAGGTGCCACAAATACAACCATAGGCACAAACGGAACCAGAGCTGGCATCAACAGAAGAAAGCGTGACGCAAGCAGCGAGGAGTCTGACTCAGCAAAACTTAAAGAAAGATCCAGTGATGAGCAATCCGATGAGAAGAGCAAGAGTTTTTCTCTCTGCATTTATGGGATCTTCAAGATGTCTGAAGAGACTGAAGGCGAGGAGAGTAGCAAGGCGAACAGCAAGGAGAGCAGCAAGGCGGTGAGCAGCGAGGAGAGCAGCAAAGAGAGCGGCAAGAAGAGCAGCAAGGCGGAGGGCAGCAAGGCGGAGGGCAGCAAGCTGGGCAGCAAGGCGGCGAGCAGCGAGGAGAGTAGCAAGAAGAGCAGCGAGGAGAACAGCGAGGAGAGCAGCAAGAAGAGCAGCGAGGAGAGCAGCGAGGAGAGCAGCAAGAAGAGCAGCGAGGAGAGCAGCGAGGAGAGCAGTGAGGAGAGCAGCAAGAAGAGCAGCGAGGAGAGCAGTGAGGAGAGCAGCGAGGAAAGCAGCAAGAAGAGCAGCGAGGAGAGCAGCGAGGCGGCGAGCAGCAAGAAGAGCAGCAAGGAGAGCAGCGAGGAAAGCAGCAAGAAGAGCAGCAAGAAGAGCAGCAAGAAGAGCAGCGAGGAGAGCAGTGAGGAGAGCAGCAAGGCGGCGAGCAGCAAATCCGATGAGGATGAAGACAGAGAAGGATAAAGACGAGGAGAAAGACAGTGATGAGAAGGATGAAGACGAGGATTAAGACAGTGATGAGAAGGATGAAGACGAGGCTGAGGAAGGTGGGAAACGTAAGACGCGAGCCATCAAGGACCAATCCAGTGAGGAGACCGGGCAGTCGTCTCTCGGCCTTTACGGGATCTTCCAGCTGTCTGACGAGACCTTCTGTAATTCTGGTTATCGCTCCTCCAATAACAAGTGCAACACAACCTGCGATGGTGAGTCTTTGAACCCGACACATACACAAATGACAATTATTTAAATGAGATATTTTGCATTTTAAAAACTGTTCTTTTTCCTCCTGAAGCCTTCACTGATGACAACATTATAGATGACATCGCTTGCTTCGTGAAGACTGATCAGTGGAGGTAAGTTTCTGTACAGCAAAGTTAAAATGATACTGCTATAGATGGATAGTGTAATAAGTTATTTTATAAGCAATGGGAGGTGTATTTACAGCATATACATACATACATTTACACACACACACACACACATATATATATATATATATATATATATATATATATATATATATATATACAGTACAGGCCAAAAGTTTGGACACACCTTGTCATTCAATGCGTTTCCTTTTTATTTTCATGACTATTTACATTGTAGATTCTCACTGAAGGCATCAAATCTATGAATGAACACATATGGAATTATGTACTTAACAAAAAAAGGTGAAATAACTGAAAACATGTCTTATATTTTAGATTGTTCAAAGTAGCCACCCTTTGCTTTTTTATTAATAAGGGAAATAATTCCACTAATTAACCCTGACAAAGCACACCTGTGAAGTGAAAACCATTTCAGGTGACTACCTCATGAAGCTCATTGAGAGAACACCAAGGGTTTGCAGAGTTATCAAAAAAGCAAAGGGTGGCTACTTTGAACAATCCAAAATATAAGACATGTTTTCAGTTATTTCACACTTTTTTGTTAAGTACATAATTCCATATGGGTTCATTCATAGTTTTGATGCATTCAGTGAGAATCTACAATGTAAATAGTCATGACAATATAGAAACACATTGAATGAGAAGGTGTGTCCAAACTTTTGGCCTGTACTGTATATATACACCCTTCTTAGGTATGTCGTATTTGTATTTATGTGTCAAAGTTGAATTCTTTGCTATGCAGATATTAAACCAGCCATCTCTGCTAGCATTTAACAGCCACAACTTGCACAATTGCCACCAAAGTTATAGCTGGTCAGTATATACAGGGTTATATCCTCACATTTAGAGGGCAAAAATGCCAAATGGAGTTACCCACAATTCATAGCATTGAAAGCATTTAAAAAACTTAAACAAAGTGGAGTGGCACATGTGGTGTTCAGATTGGCATATTAAAATCACATAGAAACATTATCTTAACAATAAGGATTTAAGATGGTACATAAAAATACATGAAATCAGAGTTAACTTTTTTTATATACAGATCACAATGAAGTCACAATGAAGACTATATTGTATAGAAATTCTGTATCCATCCAGGAAAGTACTAAGAAACTAAATATAAGTGCAGGCATTTAACTTCAAACAATGAAGAGTAAAGAAGCATTACAGTTATGGAACCATGTGCTGCTTACTGACAAATTAATAACTGCTGTTTAAACAAATTGTTTTACTTTTTCTTTGTCACAATAGGTTGTTTTTGAAGTCCGCCTCTGGTGAGTGCCATTATCGCACCAAGAACTACTTTGACGAGTTTAAATGAGCAGCTGACGCGTTCTCCACCTGCTGCTGAAGCTCACACCTACAATCATTTCTTCTACTTTCAATGTGACCTTTGACCCTCATGGTTTCATCTCAAACATTGTGGAGCATGTCACAGTTTTTCATTTTAATCAACCTGTGAGATTTCTATAATGAAGTTATTTTGTTTCAGTTCCTTTGTGGGTGAATTTGCCCCCAAAAATCACCAGAACTTGAAGTTGAACTGACAAATGTATCTTATTTTTGAATCTTCTGCTATCTTTAACTTTCCAATAAACATATTTAGCAACTTAATATTTGTGTTTGAGAACATGTTTATTATAAAAACACTGATTAAATCTTAAATCTTCTCTGATCAGACTACTAACATACATACATAACAAACTGTAAGGCAAGGCAACTTTATTGACAGTATGTAGCACATTTCATCAACAAGGTACAGTCATTTAATTCAAATTCCTCCATAAAACCTTTAAACAGAGTCGGGCTGTGTGGAAAATATGTAGCGCATACTAAACATGTATTCTATCGTTCAACATCATTTTGGGTAAATAAACAGTAGTGTGTATCTTTTTGGATGACAGAGCTGTAATGTTAAACATCACTTCCTCAGAGCCTCCTTTGCCTGTTAGAGATGTCTAACCATGGTAACACCTGTAAACCTCAGCTCTAGCGGCATCGCAAGATGCCTATATCTTTCACAAAGGTAACAAATCCCAGATATGTAATACGTAGAAATGTATGGCCAGATCCACACTACAGTATATAGAAAGGCCACAGACAAAAACACTGTGCTAAAAGCAGACAGCTCTCATCCTAATTGGCTTAAAAACAACATAAATTTTGGCCAATTCCAATGTCTTTGACGTATTTGTGACATAGACCTAGAGTTTGGAAAGCAGGCCGAAATGTTGTCAGACCAATTAGCACATAGAGGTTATATAACATTAAACTGTCCAGGATGTATTTATCAAGCTTCCCAAAGTGGCATTTTAGTCTTAAGTGCTGAAAATTCACGAAATGTAGTCCTACTTCCAAACGTAAGTATAAAAGCAAGTTATTAAATGTCTTAAAGCAAAGAATGACTTTAAAGGTTGATTTATACTTCTGCGTAAAATCTACAGTACAGGCCAAAAGTTTGGACACACCTTCTCATTCAATGTGTTTCTTTATTTTCATGACTATTTACATTGTAGATTCTCACTGAATGCATCCAAACTATGAATGAACACATATGTAATTATGTACTTAACAAAAAAGTGTGAAATAACTGAAAACATGTCTTATATTTTAGATTCCTCAAATTAGCCACCCTTTGCTTTTTTGATAACTCTGCAAACTTCACAGGTGTGCTTTGTCAGGGTTAATTAGTGGAATTTTTTCCCTTAATAAAAAAGCAAAGGTTGGCGACTTTGAGCAATCTAAAATATAAGACATGTTTTCAGTTATTTCACACTTTTTTGTTAAGTACATAATTCCATATGTGTCCATTCATATGCCTTCACTGAGAATCTACAATGTAAATAGTCATGACAATAAAAAGGAAACACATTGAATGAGAAGGTGTGTCCAAACTTTTGGCCTGTGCTGTAAATAGGTACGTGGAGACATAAACCTACGCAGGGCCCTACGCCATAGCCTGACGTGCACCTCTCAAAAAATGTAAATAAACTTCTCCATAAACAACATGGAATCAAGGAGAGGGTTAACTTTTCCTGCTCCAGATTTCCCACCATGGTCAGAAAGCATAGGGGAGACTCTTTGTTTCTCTCACTATGACTCTAGAGTCACTACTCACTCTGAAGATAATCACCAACACTCTCTCACTTCTCCCTCTCTCTACCACAACCCCCCCCCACACACACACACACACGTACCGGCTCGACACACACACCAACGCACAAGTATAAACTTTAGGCCACGCTTTACTCTTCCAGTTATTTCAGACAGCTCCAGAGCTCTCTCCAGTGGTTAGGAGTTGCCAGTAGGGGCTGGTGATGGTACTGAGGAGACAGAGACATGCACCAATCTTTCAGGAGAAGAAGAATGTTTTTTAAATGTTTGACGACGAGCAGTTAATCAAATGATATCATTTGGAAAGAGCAGGCATAACATATCAGAAAATCTAGGCTATATATATGCAGGTCAGTTAACAGCACACCGGTTTAAAATTTGTAATTAGAACGTGGTGGAAAACGTGTTCATCTTTCATTTCCAATGTGTATACCAAAATGTGTTCTCTTGATAATGATTTATTGTCGAATGTGTGTTGAATGTAAACTTCTCTTAGGAATTTCCCCATTCAATGTGAATTTATCTGAGAATATTCTTAAATGAGGAAATCTCTTCAGTGATTGGTCCCGTTTGTGGAACAGCAAAGTGTCGTGAATCATCTCTAAGACTGACACTTAAGATATAGTCCTCCACTTCACTCAAATTAAGACTGAGATGCTGTCACGAACACCCGGCCATGACACTTGTATGTGATTGTGTTTGTTTGTCTTTATCTGTAGTATGCTTGGTGTGTGTTCTCTTTGTGCGTCTTTCTCTGTCCCTCCCCTGGCAGTCGTTTGGGCGGCGTGCCTGGTCTGGTCCTCCACACACCTGCACTGAATCCACCTGCGCTAATTTCTTTCTCCACACCTGTACCTCATCCGCTTACTAGTACTTAAAGGGATATTTCACTGTTGGAAAGATGAATATATCTTTAAATTGGGTAACTTATGTAGTAGAAATGTGAAATTAATTTTTTTAATTGTTGGCTTCTAGGTCAAGAAAAGCCAGAAAATGTTTTTTTTGGCTCATGTGGATGAAAGACACCAAATCCCAGAATACACTTGCTTCGCTGCTTCAGCGTCTACTCCCAAGCCACGCCTACCGTTTACAGACAGACAGTGAGGCATTCAACTCAACTCAAGTGTGTTTTATTGTCATTTCAACCATATACACAAACCGTTTCACCGTGGCTCAAATGGTGTTACACATTCAAAATATATAAAAGCGATATTATATAAAAATGACATACGAAACAGGCTACATTTAGTGCACACATATCATATGCTCCGTAAAGTTCAGCTAACACATACTAGCAGTGGTTAAATTGGGCTGGGGCTCTCCGGGGCTCAGCCCCGGCACATAAGCCTGCTTGTTTGGGTCCGGATGTAGCTGCTTGCAGTCAGTTGGCTACTGGAAATATGTCACATAAAATTTGATGAAAGCGATGCTTTTGAAAACATGATATTTCTGACAATAAATGAAAGATTTTTGAAATGCCATGTCTATTTTGTCTCGGCGGAGCTGAGATGAGAACAATTGGAACACGGCAACAACCCGCTCAGAAATTCACCACTGCGGGTTAACAACATAACGGCAAACGTCGGTAGGATTAACAGATATAATGCCTTCTCCTAAAGCTAAAAACCCCGCTCCCCGGAAGCTCGGTGCTCGGAAGCTCCAACGGCCGCTACGAGGTCATGTCGCTGACCAAGCCGTTGAACCGGTCCTCGTGATAAAACACTGCAATAAAACACTGCCAGCAGTGAGCTCAAAAACCTGCCTCCCCTCCAGTAGTCACATTTTAGAGTCCCGGATCATTGTAAATTTCAGAATTATATTTCCCTGCACTTGGGGACAATTCTATTCCCATTGGCCCATCGTTGGCATGGTGATGTGTTGGGAGCATCTCATTGGCTTTCCTCATTGCCTTAGGTAACATTTAAAACACACTCTGGGGTTCCTGCTGGTCACAGATCAAATAATAGCATGTGAGGGTCAATTCTTTTCAACCTTACAGAGATAAACATTTCTTATTGTTCCAATCAAGTCTCAACTCAGCAGGGGATGGTTTCAACCTGGAGCAAAATGTTTGCTTCCTGCTGTGGGACAAAAGTTTTTTGTCTATATTTGTTAATTGACAGACATGACCTAATTAATTCTTTAGAAAGTTGGGAAGGTTTGAGGCAGACATGCTGATTAAGTCTGGTGTGATGCAATCGGTATTGATTCAGTGTTTTTTCCTAGCTGCAGTGTTCATTTAACTACAAGTATATTTTTTTTATCAGACATCACCAATGGTTTAACTTTTTTAACTTCAACAATAGTTAGCTCGTTCTGGTTTTCTAACTGCGTCGCGAGTTATAGGAGCTTAGCTGGGAGCTTCATGGGGACAGCTAAAGTTAATGTTAGCTGCCCTACAGCTGTCACAGTACCTTTTACTTCATATATTACCTTCTAACAGCTGGATTATCAGTAACGTGACAATCTGTAAGAAACTGGTTGCTTTTAAATCACTAAAATAGTAGTGACAGCAGTGTTTGGCTTAGTTACTTAGCACACACATGCTTTTTAACGTGAACATGTGCCAGCCCAGGTCAGACATAGAGACAGACAGTAACTTCATTATTTTGATTGTAGGCTCCTCATCTAATAGTAACAGTGTTTTTTCCTGTAAAATTAACTAAATTGCCGCAACAGCCTTTTTCAGTTTAGTGTGAAATTTATGTTGAGATTTTATTTATTCCAATAACACCAACAAAAATTAAAATGATTTATTGAAAATTTTTAGCATTAAACACTTAATTTCCTGCATTCTGGTGAATGTTTATGCACATATTTCTACCTTTTTATGAATCAATGTATGTTGCAAATATCTTTATGTAAAGAGAAACATAGAAAACAATCCAAATATAAAAACATAATGGAATATATTGAAGTAAGGCTCTCAGGCATTCTGTATTGCTTTCAACTATTTATTCTCCTTTGGATCGACTTTTCTAAATATATCTGAGTCAGCACACATGTAGCCTAGGCATCATTTACTCCTCCCTCCTCCTTTGTTGGGGAAGTAACCTCCTTAAATGTGCATATGACAATTATTCACCTCAATGATACATTCATTTTATATTTTTTTATTTTACCTTTATTTAACCAGGAAAAGACTCATTGAGATTAAAAATCTCTTTTTCAAGAGTGTCCTGGCCAAGATAGGCAGCAGTACAACCACACTTACAAAACATACAAACTACACAAAACACTAAAAACAACTGAAACAGCAAGTCTTTCAAAATCAACCACAATCCTAAACACATCAGGCAAAAAATCTACAGCCAGATGTGGCTGCCTCCAAGTCAATCAACATCCTAAAAATAAATTAATTAAAATTAATTTTAACGAATTAATAAAGCCCTGGACTGTAATATTTCAGATGTGTTTGACGAAGATTTCTGCTCATGTTCAAAACTTTGTGCACATTCAAAATATAACTCATCCCATCTGTGTTCTCTGAGATTTGGAGGAGTCGTGGAGGAGTACTTAAACTTATGTTGTCCTTTTCTTTAACCTTATACTCAAAAAGTTTTCACTACCTTATGGAGTTAGATTCACCTTTACACCTTGTAGAATGTAACAACCAGAAACACCAGCACATTAGATTCATCCCCAAAACATGTAGGCTAAGCACTACTGCTTGCAGTCGCTATGGCGACAACACATCATGGGCTTTGCTTATCTGATCTCCTGGATCTTCGAGTTGGTAGCCTAGCGTGGCGGCGGTCTTGTAGTCTCTCGTACCCGTGCTGAGCAGGCGAGGTCTCACTGTAGGTTCATAGTCTTGACTTCTCACAGCGTGACACGCGATCAGGCACACGCAGGGGCGGATCTACAGGGGGGCAAGGGGGCAATTTAATTTTAAATGTAATCTTAAGCCCCTGCCCCTCAAATATTTAGCTACGTCCCTGATTTAAACGTGCGAGCGGCGTTCACTCAGTCTGGCTCACACACAGTGAGTCAGCTGCGGTGCGGTGGCCCTGCAACCCCGGCTGGAGAGACTGAGCTGCTCCCCCGTGCAACGTGGAATCTCCATAGACAGTATGGGAATCTGAGACTTATTTGCACGGCGCTCGTTTTTCGACTAGTTATGACTGGTTTCCAAGATGGCTCCCGCAAGTAAACATGAACGCGACTGTCTTTATAATCTATATTTTTAATAAACTATCTGTACACTTACAATGTTGTCAATGCTTCGGTTCACATTTAGGGACCCTCATTATGCTAACGTTATGGTGTGGTGATATTTCAAGCCTTTTTAGTGGTATTAAATAATGATTTAATTTGAGTGTCCCTATGCCCCAAATACTAGCATTGTAAGCTAACCAGCGGTCCGCGGTAGCCTCGTCAAAGCTCCAAACTCATTGGATTAGCACGAAAACATGTCCCAGAGAGCGACAGAGTAGGTACACATCAGTTAATAACCCCTAGGTTCGTTTTGCGCCGGAATTGTCCTTTAAAGCCATTCACATATAGGGATTCCCACATACCGTATACCCATGCCACCCTGCCAAGACTTGCCCCCCTTTGCCACCCAATGTAAAATTTTCTAGATCCGCCACTGGGCACATGGAGAGACCGACGGACGGACAGAGATACACACACACACACACACACACACACAGCCACATATAGGCTAAAATTACCATAGTTTTCCCCCCTCATCCTGTCTCTTTCTATCGGAGAGAGAGAAAGAGAGAGATAGAGAGAAAGAGAGCAGCAGAGAGGGGAGGGATCGCTTTATGACAGGAATGGAGAAATAAGCGTCAAGAATGAATGGCCAGGCGATCAGGCATGTTTACATAGGCTATTGTCATATTTGTCAAAGTCAACTTTTCAAAATACATTCGGGTCTACACTCAAAACATTCAAGGCTGAAGCCGTGGCAAAATCGTCTGAGGCCGCCTCTGAATCCAAGCAATTAAGTGACTGTAACACTATGTTTGTTGTGTACCGTTTATACCTTACCTGTGGTTGTTTTTACATTGACCAGAAAAAAAGACAAGTGAAAGACATAGTCTCTGCAGTAAGGCTACACACTGTCAAGCATAGGCTACTGTTCACGCAGGCGCTGCCGGTGCAAAACGTCTTTGTCAAAAAAGAGATAAGTGGACACAGTGTCATGTTTTCAAAAGAAAGAATTGACCAGTTCTCCACAGAGATACTGTAAAGACTTGTGTGCTTGGTGTGTTCACCTTTTAGTGCTCAAAGAATATAATATTCAATGCTGGTATCAGACTCGTTTCCTGTTGCATCCTGACCAGTTTAGGCTACAGTTGAAAACTGAGACACATTGTTGAAATTGCACTTTATAAATCCTCTAAGACATCGGAGCTGTCTGTGCTTCTTCAGTTGGGGTCTAACTGTCATACGTTAGTCTACTTCTATCAAATCACACAACGACTACCATCAAGGGCAATAAAAAGTGTTAACAGGGACATTATTAACGATATATATATATATAGTGTTGGAAATAGGTAGGGGTACAGATTAAAGTATTGGCATATAATCAAAGATGTTTTTTATCAATATTAATTGACAAACAATCAAAACGGGGCACCACCCTGGAATCAGGGACCAAGAGCTCAACTGTGAAACGGTCTCATAGGTGGTGTTCCCTTTAAAATACCGATCCTAATTAATTGGAATCTTCTGGTATCTTTTAAAGAAACAAAAGGAAGGGTGAATTTGAGCACTGACTTTTATCAACCCACAGTTATTACAACAAATACACAAATAATCACAAACTACTGCTGTTTAAAGTATAACAGAATTTATTTAACTTCCAAAATATCAATTGCCGATTAATAGTTCTTCAATCAATAAACCTATAGCGACCAAGGCCACCGCTGTAAGACAAGGGAGGGGCGAGGGTTTAGCGCATTTATGCTCTAGCAGCACTGGATGCTGCGTTGGTGACGTGATGGTGATGGTGATGCGTCATTGTGGGTGTAAATCAATACGAAGACAACAAAAGCTGTAAATGTCACAGATCAGGTGAACAGTATCTGATGGCACTGTGGGTTCAAAAAAACATGTACTCCCATGTTTTCACAATGGACACAGAAACTGGTCCTTTAACGAGCCATTATAACTCATAAAACAGGGCGGTCCACTGCTAAAAGTCATGATATATAAACTCAGATTTTTCTGTCTGAAGACAGAGAGCTGCAAACTTCCATCAACAAAGAAAGTTTATACTCTACTTGGAACAATGTTCGAACCGTAAGAAACATCTTTTTTTGTTATAATTGTTTGTATTGCCATATTGTCAGTGCTGTTTTTGTTATATTGTATGAAAAGTTTTATTTGATGATGATTTTGTTTACTGGCGATTGCACATTGCTGGAAAATTGACCTGATACAACTGAACATATCTCTCTTACTCCAAATAAATGTAATGTCGTAACACAGGCTAAACTTATCCACATTGTAGCAGTACATTTGATTCATATTTCAATAACATTGAAATATGAATGAACGTAGCTTTAACGTTTACACAGATAACGACAGTTTAACAAGTCCGAAAATGGGAAAGGAATGATAAAGAAAAAGTCTGTTAACAGTTGCTGCCTTCTGTCCCCTTCTCCTGTCTGAGAGTGAGCTACTACAATTTGCATACAGGAAAAACAGAAGTGTTGAGGACGCCATTTCCTTTGCTTAAACTCTGTCTATAAGCATCTAGATGTACATTAATCATATGCTAGAATGCTATTCATAGACTATAGTTCAGCTTTTAACTCAATGGTCCCAACAAAGCTCATTCACAAACTGAAATTTCTTGGGCTTGATGATGCCATTTGTAAATGGATTTTTAATTTTTGGACTTGTCGACCACAAAGGGTCAAAATCAATGGTTGTATCTCAGATGAGCTGTATGTTAGCACTGGTTCACCGCAGGGGTGTATTCCGAGCCCCATGCTGTTTACATTGTATACTCATGACCTCGCAGCATCTCATGATAATAATGTGATAATCAAATATGCCGATGATACAACTATTGGGCTGATCAGTTCAAACGATGAATCTCATTATTGCGAGGAGGTGGAGAATGTTGTTCAATGGAGTAAAGAAAACAATTTGCTTTTGAACACTTAAAAAAATGTGTCAACTTGTTATTGATTTTTGTCACAATAGGAATCAGTTGCCTATTACTATCCATAATTCTGATGTGCAGATTATTGAGAAATGTAAATTTTTGGGTGTGACTCTTTCTCATGATTTAAATTGGAGTTCTAATACAACTAACACTGCGGTATCGTTCTGTCAAATGTTCTACTGATCGCCATTTAAACAGTTTCTTTCCACAAGCTGTGATTACTTTAAACAAAGCTCCTTAAACTATGCACTTTAAATTTATGTATGGATTTTTTTTTGTACAGCATTTTAATATTGAGGTTTTATGTGGCTTTGTTTGTCTGTTTTTATGTTGTGTCCTCTTATGTGTTGACCTTGCACTTTGAGCTACTTACTTTTAGGCGGTTACACTGCAAATGGCTAATAAAGTGAATCTGAATCTGAAATGAATCTAAATCTGAGCGATTGGCAGGAGATCAAAGCACTTACTCTTGTCACTGATTGGCTGATCATCTCAGGAGAGAGAGCAAGTGTTACTATGGCCTTTTCTACAGTTATTCTACCGTTAAACAATTAAATGATAATTCATCATGTTTACTAATTATTATTAATGTTATAATATGTATATATATATATATATATGAAACGACTGCTTCACCAGCTACTATCCAACTGAATACCACCGGAACCAGGCCAGCTGACAGTCTTGCCTGGGCCCGGGACGAGATCTTAGATGGGGCCCCCTCGCGGCCAGATCTCTCCTTTTCCCTTGCTCTTCCTCTCCTCACAGCTCTCACTGAAATTAAGTGTGTAATCAGTCTCTGATCCATCCTGCTCAGACTCTCCGACAGGGCAGCGAGCCCCTCCCGCATCACTCTCTCTATCTCTCTCTCTCTTCTCTCTCACGGGTAGCCTGACTCTGTCCCTCCGTTGCGGGGCAGCGGGCCCCCATCACTCTCTCTGTCACCTGACTGCATCTGGATCTCTCTCTGTCTCATCCTTACTGACGGAGCTACCAAACTCAACTGTTTCTGTCAAAGTAAACCTGTTGTAACTTGTGTCAGGCTTTTATACAAGCTAATGGACGTTAACATTAGAGCTGGCCTGTTAAGTTACGTTACAAGGCTCGTAAACGTTGGCTGCGCTGTTTCTTACCTTGCTCTACGTTGACCGTTCCAGCTTCACCGTCACCACCTTTTTTTAAATATTTGTTTAGAAAATCTCTAAGGCCTCTATTTTCTTCTTCTCTTTTCTTTCCTTTTCCGAGCTCCGGACTTGTGCTGACCGAACATTTTGAGCGTACTGAACTTCAAATCAAGTGACAACATCAAATTTTGATCAGTGGCCAAACCAATTTTTATGGTGGGGGTGGGGTTCCTGACCACCATTTCCAGGACAATTAGGAAGAAAACAAATAAAAAGCTTTTATGTAATTCAAATATTATGCTACATATTTTTTTCCACAAATAGGCCTATTTAAAAAAGATTTTTAATTATTCCATAATTTAATGAGGGCCCAGTTCTGGGCCCCCCCCTACTGTGGGCCCGGGACAAAAGACCCGTTTGTCCCCCCCTGTCGGCGGGCGTGACCGGAACAACGACCACCAGACCAATCCCAACAGGTGCCACAAATTCAACCCTAGGCACAAACGGAACCAGAGCTGGCATCAACAGAAGAAAGCGTGATGCAAGCAGCGAGGAGTCTGACTCAGCAGAGATGGACTCGAGCCGGGAGGAACTGCTGAACGAGGTGATGGCGCAGGGTGTTGACAGCATGTCCGATGAGGATGGAGAAGAAGCTGAGGATGGTGGGAAACGTAAGATGAGTTCCAGTGAGGAGCGATTCGGTAAGAAGAGCATGAGTTTGTCTCATGGCCTTTACGGGATCTTCAAGATGTCTGAAGAGACCGTTGGCGAGGAGAGCAGCAAGGCGAGCATCAAGGCGCCAAGCAGCATATCTGATGAGCATGAAGACAGTTTTGAGAAGGATGAAGACAGTGATGAAGACAGTGATGACAAGGATGAAGACGAGGCTGAGGAAGGCGGGAAACGTAAGAAGCGATCCATCAAGGACCAATCCAGTGAGGAGAGCGAACAGTCGTCTCTCGGCCTTTACGGGATCTTCCAGCTGTCTGACTAGACCTTCTGCAACGGTGAGTCTTTAAACCCGACACATACAGACATGATGATTATTTAAATGAGATATTTAGCAATTTAAAAACTGTTCTTTTTCTCCTGAAGCCTTCACTGATGACAACATTATGGATGACATCGCTTGCTTGATGAAGACTGATCAGTGGAGGTAAGGTTCTGTACAGCAAAGTTAAAATGATACTGCTATAGATGGATAGTGTAATAAGTTATTTTATAAGCAATGGGAGGTGTATTTACAGCATATACATACATACATACATTTACATAGAGTATATATATATATATATATATATATATATATATATATATATTATATATATATATATATATGTGTGTTGATAGGAAGGGGAGGTTGGATATGTGTCGGAAGTTGGACATGGTGTTCGGGTTTAGACCAGGTTTCTTGAGGATGGGGGTGACTGATAGCGTTGAAAGAGTTTAAAAAACTTAAAGTGGAGTGGCACACGTGGTGTTCAGCCTGGCGTATTAAATTCACATAGAAACATTATCTTAACAAAAAGGATTTAAGATGGTACATAAAAATACATGACATCAGAGTTAAATTTATTGCTGAATACAGTGTTAATATACAGATCAAGTGAAGTCACAATGAAGATTATATTGTATAGAAATTCTGTATCCTGCCAGGAAAGTTACTAAGAAACTAAATATAAGTGCAGGCATTTAACTTCAAACAATGAAGAGTAAATAAACATTGCAGCTATGGAACCATGTGCTGCTTACTGACAAATTATTAACTGCTGTTTTAACAAATTGTTTCACTTTTTCTTGGTCTCAATAGGTTGTTTTTGAAGTCCGCCTCTCGTCTGTGCCAAATTGGCACCAAGAACTACTTTGACGAGTGTAAATGAGCAGCTGACGCGTTCTCCACCTGCTGCTGAAGCTCACACCAACAATCATTTCTTCTACCTTCAATGTGACCTTTGACCCTCATGGTTTCATCTCAAACATTGTGGAGCATGTCACAGTTTTTCATTTTAATCAACCTGTGAGATTTCTATAATAAAGTTATTTTGTTTCAGTTCCTTTGTGGGTGGATTTGCCCCCCAGAATCACCAGAACATGAAGTTGAACTGACAAATGTATCTCAGTAATTTGAATAGTTATGATATTGTTTTACCACTTTAATCTACTTTAAAGTGATTATTTCAAGATGTGAAAACCAAGAAAATTATTTTTGCATCTTCTGCTATCTGTAACTTTCCAATAAACATATTTAGCAATTCATGGTTTGTGTTTGAGAACATGTTTATTATAAAAACACTGACGGTTCAAGGGAGATGTTTCCCAATTGGATGCTATGGACATTTGCTTACTGATCTTCGGCGCTTTGGTCCTTGTGCTTGATGCACTGAGGCTTCCTCGCCTGTCCGGAAATGGTTTTGAGGTGCCACGCTAAGTATCCAGTGCCTTTTTCCCCATCATAGAAATGTTCCGGTTACATTTAAATGAATAAACACAAATAATCACAAAATGATCTTACAGAAGGTGTAGCTGCAGCATTGTGAAACAAAAGAACAATTAATTATTTAATAGATTTTCTTTTTTCAAATTAATGTGCAATATCCTTATAACCCAAGTAATTTCAAATCAGGGCACTATGAAATCTTTTCACTTTTATAAGCAACTGTAGTTATTTTATAATGAAAACTACAACGGCAAAGCCCTTTTCTGTAAATCTGGTGCTATGTTTTCTTAATAAGGTTGTAAAACTTACATAGCCCTTTGGAGAAAAAAGATCTTTCAGTGAGGGAAAAAGAGTGTAATAATTCCCAGGGCATACTTCTCCTTCTGCTGACGGGAAGGAATCCTGCTATAGAGAGAAGAAAGACAATCTTTAATATTTTTTCTTTATATAACACAAGAAAAATTAGTTATATCATTACAAGATTACAGCCTTTTATTACATTCCTTTATAATAAGAACCTTTTTAAATCTTACCCATGTCTCTCAGTCATATCACTCGCCAACATGGCGACAAGCTGTCTCCAAGTGCGGTGCATTAGTGAATTTTCTGACTTGTACTCTTCAAGAATATCATCTCCTCCAGGCTTCTTAAGCATGGCATTTTCTACCAACTATTCGCATAACAGGAAAAGGAAAAATAAGTTTTAGTGTTCAATTCTGTCTATTAGATAAAATCATTTGAAAAAACACATACCACAACATGTCTGTATAGACTAATGGTGAAAGTTCAGAGGAACATAAAAAAACATTTGTATTGTGAAAGGTAAAAATCTAGGAAAGGGGAAAATTAATAACATTTTCTTTGATAAAAAGTGAGTTTGGAACCAAATGCTTTGATTGGTGATAATCTCTATTTAGCGTGACACCTTATAATTCAATAATCAAAATAATAAGACGTTTTCAGCTCTCAATTACCTCCTTTGCCTCCTCTGACACAGTAGCCTTTGTTGCAGAACTGCTCATGTCTTATATGCTGGATCTATTTCTGCCTGTGGGAATACCCAGTTCTCTAAGGTCACTGTCACTTGAAGAAAGTGATATGTTATCCGTGAGGGAAGATAGTATTGAATGATCTAAAGGAGAAAACTCTTTAAAAAGAGATCATTTTTTTAACTTAACATTTTTTCGCACTCATTGACGTCAGGAACATACGATGAATGCTCCTGACTCCTTGAAATGACGCCCCCACAGAGCTTTTTCAGCAGTACAAGTGTTAAAATAACACAAATCAACACCCATTCACTGGGAATTTAACTCAAATTAACACTACAGATTTTGCTGTGTACAGTTGAAAACTGAGACACATTGTTGCACTTTATAAAAAAAAAATCATCAACGACATCAGAGCTGTCTGTGCTTCTTCAGTCGGGGTCTAACTGTCATACGTTAGTCTACTTCTATTACACCACACAACGACTACCATCAAGGGCAATAAAAGGTGTTATCGGGGACATTATTAACAATATAGTCAAGAAGAGAAGTGAACCCCCGTTACATGTCTCCATGCCTTTGAGTTCTGACCTCAGGAACAATCAGGAGGTTGGAGTTAAAAGGATCTGAGGGACGGAGCAGACACGGATGTCTCAACCATGTCCGACAGATAGGACGGTGCAAAGCTAGTCAGTGATTTCTAAACAAATGAAAATAAAATTCATTCTGTGAAAGACAGGTAACCGATATGACACTAGGAGACAACACAGGTGAAACCCTGTGATCAGTTTAAATTTCTGTGTGATTGTGATCCTGATGTGTCATCGTGGCTGTAAATCGATATGAAGACAACAAAAGCTGTAAATGTCATGTGTCAGGTGAACAGTCTCTAATGGCACTGTGGGTTTAAAAAAAAATTGTACTCCTATGTTTTCACAATGGACACAGAAACTGTGTTGAGTCACGATGAATTTGACTTTTTCTTTTAGCTTTTGAGTATGAGCCATTATAACTCATAAAACAGGGCGGTCCGCTGCTAAAAGTCATGATATATAAACTCTGATTTTTCTGTCTGAAGACACAGAGCTGCAAACTTCCATCAAAAAAGAAAGTTTATACTCTACTTGGAACAACGTTCGAACCGTAAGAGACATCTTTTTTTTGATATAATTGTTTGTATTGCCATATTGTCAGTGCTGTTTTTGTTATACTCTATGATGATTTTAACACTGGTTCTGTTGCCATGTTTGTTGTTTACCTCACCACTCTGTTTGAAGCTGAAAAAAACACAGGAAGATTATAAAATTACTTTTAATTTATTCATAAAGACGTATTAAAATCAGCAATATATTCACTTTATGAATGTTTTTGCATTAATGACGGATATAATTAAAAGTGTGTCTTATTAACTTTACCCTGATGATGATTTGCAGATTGGTTATCTGATTTTGTAGAATAAAGGACGACAACAAAAACGTAATTGTTTTTTAGAGTGCTTCAGCAAATATACTTTTAAGAACATTGAAATACAATTCTATAAATATACTTATTTAAATTCTGACTTTTATTCTTAAAGGAACACGCCGACTTATTGGGAATTTAGCTTATTCACCGTAACCCCCAGAGTAAGACAAGTCGATACATACCCTTCTCATCTCCGTGCGTGCTGTAACGCTGTCTGACGGCTCCAGCATTAGCTTAGCCTAGCACAGATCCTGCAGGTAACTGGTTCCAACTAGCCTACTGCTCCGAATTGTGACAAAATTGACAAAATAACGCCAACATGTTCCTATTTACATGTTGTGATTTGTAAAGTCACAGCGTGTACAAAAAACAACGTAAAATGAGACACAGCCATCTTCTAACAGTAAACAAACCGGGAACTATATTCTCAGACAGGCTTGCTGCGAGCATATCACTCCGCCCAAGTACTATATTCTTCCGCCTGAGAATATAGTTTGTGGTTTGTTTACAGTTAGAAGACGGCTGTGTCTCATGTTACGTTGTTTTTTGTACACGCTGTGACTCTACAAACCACAACATGTAAATAGGAACATGTTGGTGTTATTTTGTCACTTATTCAGAGCAGTAGGATTGCTGGAACCATTCACCTGCAGGTTCTGTGCTGGCCTGATGCCGCTGAAGCCGTCGGACAGCATTACAGCACGCACTGAGATGAGAAGGGTATGTATGGACTTGTCTAACTCTGGGGGTTACGGTGAATAAGATAAATTCCCAATAAGTCGGCATGTTCCTTTAAGGAAAATGTTTTTCTCAGTTCATTTTGAAATTAGGATCAATATCTTGAAGCAAGACAGCAAGAAATGCATTTTATCATTTGAATAGTTGACTTTTAAATAGTTTATTTGATTTCTTCTGGAATCAGGTAAATTAATTTCATCTCACTGGCAGGTATTCTACTTTTAAAAAGAAATGTAATATAATAATAACAATAATATAATATTTTTTTAGCAATAATGTGTCTTGGAGAAATTTTCCAATAATCCATTGACTACAAAAACTTTAAAATATGTTCTAAACATGAAAAGTGTTTGTAAGTATGCTTGCACATATAGTATTAAGAACATCAACATACATTCCTGTAAATATACTTCTTTAAAAATTCAGCTTTTAAGACTTTTGTGCCCATATTATGAAAAAAAACACTTTTTCTGGGATTTGGGTTGTTATTTTCTGTGTCTGGTGCTTCCACACGCATTCAAACTTGGAAAAAAACCCATCCATGCTGTTTAGAGTGAGATATGGTTTCAGAACGTGTCCTGCCTTCAGTCTCGGGGTGAGCTGGTCAAAATCTGGACGGCTTTCTACGTCACTAGCCGAAACTAAGGGGCTAACCGTAGCATGCTAGCGCTAGCATGCTAGCTCGTTCTCAATGGCAAAACACTGCTACAAAAAACACTAGTTCACCATAATCTACAAAAGAACTACTTACATTTCCCTGTTCTGCAGGTATTTCACGCAAAGTTGGAAGTGTGCCCTCGTTTAGAAGAAGTCTCCCGGCTAATCCTGCCTTGTAACTGACCGAAGTTGTTTAAACAGCTAGCTAGCTGATATATGATCCTTACCTAGTTACTGTGCATGTGCCACTGCCAACAAAGATGGAACAGAAGTGAGATGTCTCACTCTGTAGCTAAAACAGAGAGCTAAACACACAGGGTGAAAAGAGGAGCTGCAGCAATGTGCAGTACAACAAAAATATGGTGTTTTTTGAAAATTAAACCATATAAACCTATTCTGGTACAACTTCTAAATACAATTATGATCCTGAAAATGGAGCATAATATGGGCGCTTTAAGAAAAAGGTTTGTATGCTTGGTTGTTGGTTTTCTCGGTTTATTTCCTTCATTCACAGATTTTCTAGAAATGAGGATAAATATCTGAAAAATAAAAAATAAAATTGTATCGTTTAAAAAGTTGACTTTTCAATAGCTGATTTGATTTGACTTGTTCTGGAATCAGGTAAAATAGTCTCATCCCACTGGCAGCTTTTTTCACTTTTAGGATTTTCTTTAGCAACAAAATATCTTCACCTTTGTGTCATTTCCCCTCCGTCTCTCTGACTGGACCGGCAAATCACTGAAGCAAAAGTGGAAAATAGTTCCAAATGAAGCAAATCTTTTTCTCAGAATTAACACAGAACCATGAATCATACTTAAGTGTTTCCTGTTGTGTATAAAAGTAGTTGTAGTTGTAGTTGTAGTTTGTGGTAACTCCGCTTTCAGTGCTCTCCTTAAAAACAGAAACTCATCCCTGATAGTTGAGACTGCGCAGATGATCCATTACAACACTTTTCTGTCTTTCTAGTCTTTCATCCTTCTTTTCCTGTAATCTAGGCCTGGGCGATGTGGAGAAAATCTAATTTCACGATATTTTTGACCGAATACCTTGATATCGATACTGCAACGATATTGTAGTGTTGACTATTGGTGCTTTCACAAAATATATACACAATGAGATTTTTGATACATAATCATCAGTAATGTGGATATAATGACTAAGTGGGTAAAGGCAAATAATAGAATAAGTACAGTCTGGTAAGTTCAGAAAATGACGTATATTTACTGTAATGCAGCCTTTAAAACCATTAAAAGACAACACTTATACCATATTAAAGTGGCGGTTCGGAGTAATTTCACCGTAGGGTCCTTTGCACCATGACCTCGAGCCAAACAACCCCCCAGAAGCTTTTTTCCCCTGGATTGAACATTGGGAGAGTTAGCGTTATTAGCTGAATAGCTTAGTGCAGGTGGTAATGGATCCAACTGTGTATTTCGTAAATTACCCCACTAATAATGCCCAAAATGATACCAAATTTCTACACTTTTATAAATAGGTGTACTAATAAAACGATGGATTGGAAAGTTTGTAAGTACACCAGGATCTCTGCTGCTGAGTGCTTAGGGACATCTACAAATTACAACACCGAAAAGAGATGCAACAAAAATATTTATTAATTTAATGATTAAATAAGGTAGTGTCTCCAAACTTACCTCAATTATAACCTGTATCCTGCTAGTTTTACTACAGCACTTACTTTAAAAAAAAGTTAAATTAAAGTTAAATTAATGAATATTTTAGTTGTATCTCTCAACAGTTGGTGTTGTAATTTGTAGACGTCCCTAAGCACTCATCTTACTGCCGGTAGCAGCAGAGAGCAGAAGCCAGCAGGCAAGTGTTATTTAAATAAACTCCTGGTGTACTTACAGACTTTCCAATCAATAGTTTTATGAGTACATAACCTATTTGTATTTCTGTAGAAGTTTGGTAGCATTTTGGGCATTATTAGTGGGGTAACTTACGAAATACACAGTTGGATCCGTTAGCGCCTGCACTAAGCTATTCAGCTGATAACGCTACTCTACGCTAACGCTCCCAATGTTCGATCCAGGTGAAAAAAGCTTCCTTGGGAGTTGTTTGGCTAGAGGTCATGGTGCAAAGGACCCTAGGGTGAAATTACTCTGAACCATCACTTTAAGATATTACGATATCCAAAATCTAAGACGATATAGTCTCATATCGACGATATCGATATAGTATCAATATATTGCCCAGCTCTACTCTAATCCTTCCTCTTTATTTTCTCTCTCGTGCTTCCAGAGGACTTTACAAAAGGTGAATCTAACTATCCGTACAGCTTCCATGTTTGGTCCAAAGGTGCTCATCTTTTAGAGTTTTAAAATACCTGGAGCGGCGAATCAGTGGAGCAAAAGTTCTGTTGGGAAATGTTGCTCATTCATTGTGTGAACTCTAGTAAAAATAGGTTTCAAGATTGGTAATGCTGTTCACGCCCATTCAGAGTTAATTGAACAGTTATTCTACTGTTAACAAACAATGAAATGGTAATCAATCATGTTAACTAATTATTAATAAAGTTATAATTTGTTATTTTAACAGTTTATTGTTGAAAACATCATAACATTTTATATATTATAATACATTTTTAAACTGTGGACAAAAACATGCATTATTTGGATAGCTATTATAAAGTTGCAGTTGATAATTATAATAACCTTGTTAATGGTTATTGAAAACTTTTTAAAGAATCTAACATTATTCAGATAGCTATTCTTTGCATTAGTGGAAACTTTGTAATAGACACACATAATGTTTACACTTTTTAGGTGGCAGGAGGGAAAATCCTCAACATTAGTTTTGTTCTGTTTTCAGAATAATGAAGATAGTTGGAGAACAGTTAGATACAAAACAGGATGTAGGCTCTGGATGATTTTATTTCTTGGCAACTATTGTGTTTTTTGCAAATGATGTGTAGATTTTTAGGCATTCTGTTATCAAATGACTTGAAAAATAATGCACCTCTCTGTCGTTTATGGAGCATTGCCCCGGACCCTCGCTAGGTTTAGGCTGAGCTCTGAATATTTACAATGTCTGGCTTCACCCCTGCAAAAAACACTTGTCTGCATTGATTGAGGTACACTGTACACAGGGTGACTTACCTACAGTAACCCCCATCCTCCTCTAACCCTGATGACGTTTTTCCCACAGAAATCGTTGACATGAAGTTTCGGTTGCTGGTGGTATTGGCGGTGGCCGTTCTGGTGCCCAGCCTGTCTGAGGGCCGGACCGTCTCCAAATGTGAGCTGAAAGAAAAGCTCGGGCAAGCGATCACGCTGCCCACACAGCTTCAACAGTTCAAGGAGCAATACCTGGCAAAAGGTGAGGAGAATAAAAGAGTCACAAAACTACCACAAAGAGACACAAAACAACTAAAAAGACAATATTTCCACTTATATATATATATATTACTTTTTTATTGAACTTCTCTTCTTTTTCTTCTTTGCTTCCCTCCATCTGTGTGCATGGCTTGTTTATTGCAGTTATTTGTGAGGTGAACAGCCGGTCCCGTCTGAACACCAACCTGGTCAAGGTGTTCAGCAAACGCACAACTACAACCACAGCCACGCCAACAACTCCGGTCAAAACTCTCGCACCACGAGTCAATGAAACGACCGCTGCACCAACAACTACCCAACTGAATACCACCAGAAGAACGACCACCGCACCTACTACCTCCACACCAATCCCAACAACTATCCAACTGAATACCACCGGAACAACGACCTCCGCACCAACTACCACCACACCAATCCCAACAACTATCCAACTGAATACCACCGGAACAACGACCTCCGCACCAACTACCACCACACCAATCCCAACAACTATCCAACTGAATACCACCGGAACAACGACCACCGCACCAACTACCACCACACCAATCCCAACAACTATCCAACTGAATACCAACGGAACAACGACCACCGCAACAACTACCACCACACCAATCCCAACAACTATCCAACTGAATACCGCCGGAACAACGACCACCGCACTAACTACCACCACACCAATCCCAACAACTATCCAACTGAATACCAACGGAACAACGACCACCGCACCAACTACCACCACACCAATCCCAACAACTATCCAACTGAATACCACCGGAACAACGACCACCGCACCAACTACCACCACATCAATCCCAACAACTATCCAACTGAATACCAACGGAACAACGAACACTGCACCAACTACCACCACACCAATCCCAACAACTATCCAACTGAATACCAACGGAACAATGACCACAGCACCAACTACCACCACACCAATCCCAACAGGTGCCACAAATTCTACCCTAGGTACAAACGGTACCATACCTGGAATCAACAGAAGAAAGCGTGACGCAAGCAGCGAGGAGTCTGACTCAGCAGAGATGGACTCCAGTGAGGAGCCATCCGGTAAGAAGAGCAGTTTTTCTCTCAGCCTTTACGGGATCTTCAAGATATCTGAAGAGACTGATGGCAAGGAGAGCAGCAAGGAGAGCAGCAAGCCGGCGAGCAGCGAGGAGAGCAGCAAGGAGAGCAGCAAGGCAGTGAACAGCAAATCCAATGAGGATGAAGACAGTGATGACAAGGATAAAGACAGTGATGAGAAGGATAAAGACAGTGATGACAAGGATAAAGACAGTGATGAGAAGGATAAAGACAGTGATGACAAGGATAAAGACAGTGACGACAAGGATAAAGACAGTGACGACAAGGATAAAGACAGTGATGACAAGGATGAAGACAGTGATGACAAGGATAAAGACAGTGATGAGGAGGGTGGGAAACATAAGAAGGACCAATCCAGTGAGGAGAGCGAGCAGTTGTCTCTCGGCCTTTACGGGCTCTTCCAGCTGGCTGGCGAGACCTTCTGTAATTCTGGTTATCACTCCTCCAATAACAAGTGCAACACAACCTGCGATGGTGAGTTTTTCAACCCGACTCATACAGACATGATGAATATTTAAATGAGATATTTTGCATTTTAAAAACTGTTCTTTTTCGTCCTGAAGCCTTCACTGATGACAACATTATGGATGACATTGATTGCTTTGTGAAGACTGATCAGTGGAGGTAGGTTTCTGTACCTCAAACTTAAAATGATACTGCTATAGATGGATAGTGTAATATGTTATTTTATAAGCAATGGGAGGTGTATTTACAGCATATACATACATACATTTACATACACACACACACACACACACATATATATATATATATATATATATATATATATATACCTAAGAAAGGTGTATATATATATATATATATATATATATATATATACACCCTTCTTAGGTATGTCATATTTGTATTTATGTGTCAAAGTTGAATTCTTTGCTATGCAGATATTTAACCAGCCATCTCTTGTAGCATTTAGCAGCCATGACTTGCACAATTGCCACCAAAGTATATACAGGGCTATATCCTCACATTTAGAGGGAAAAAATGCCAAATGGAATTTATACCATTGAAAGCGTTAAACAAAGTGAAATGGCATACATGGTGTTCAGCCTGTCATACTGAATTCCCATATAAACATTATCTTAACAATAAGGGTTTAAGATGGTACATGAAAATACATGAAATCAGAGTTAACTTTATTGCTGAATACAGTGTTTATATACAGATCAAGTGAAGTCACAATGAAGATTATATTGTATAGAAGTTCTGTATCCAGCCAGGAAAGTTACTAAGAAACAAAATGTAAGTGCAGGCATTTAACTTCAAACAATGAACAGTAAATAAACATTTCAGTTATGGAACCATGTGCTGCTTACTGACAAATTAATAACTTAACAAATTGTTTCACTTTTTCTTCGTCACAATAGGTTGTTTTTGAAGTCCTCCTCTGGCGAGTGCCACCATTATCGCACCGAGAACTACTTTGACGAGTGTCAATGAGCAGCTGACGCGTTTTCCACCTGCTGCTGAAGCTCACACCTACAATCATTTCTTGTACCTTCAATGTGACCTTTGACCCTCATGGTTTCATCTCAAACATTGTGGAGCATGTCACAGTTTTTCATTTTAATTAACCTGTGAGATTTCTAAAATAAAGTTATTTTGTTTCAGTTCCTTTGTGTGCGGATTTGCCCCCAAAAGTCACCAGAACTTGAAGTTGAACTGACAAATGTATCTTATTTTTGCATCTTCTGCTATCTGTAACTTTTCAGTAAACATATTTAGCAATTTAAGATTTGTGTTTGAGAACATGTTTATTATAAAAACACTGATTAAAGGTAACACTTTATAATAACCAATTTACTATTAACAAACAATTAAATTATAATTAATAATGTTTACTAATTATTAGTAGTGCTGTAAATGAACAGTTTATTGTTAAACACACACACACACACATATGTGTTTGTGTGTGTGTGTGTGTGTGTGTGTGTGTGTGTGTGTGTGTATGTACACTACTGTCAAAAGTTTGGGGTCACTTATGTATTTCCATTCCACTCCATTACAGACAGAATACCAGCTGATATCAGCTGCATTGTTTTTTTAATCAGGGCAGCAGTTTTAAAATTACATTATGTGCTTAACATAATTGCAAAAGGGTTCTCGACTGTTGTAGAAAGAAGTGGCTGATCTTTAATGCAATATCTACATTGCCCATTATCAGCAACCATTCATCCAATGTTCCAAAGGCACATTCTGTTTACTAATCTGATATCATTTTAAAAGGCTAACTGAGAAAATATTGGAGAACCTTTTTGCAATTATGTAAGCACATAATGTAATCTGAAAACTGCTGTCCTGGTTAAAAAAATAATGCAACTGATCTCAGTTGGTATTCTGTCGATAAAGGAGTGGAATGGAAATTTATAAGTGACCCCAAACTTTTGACGGGTAGTGTATATAGATAATGTTTTTGTATATAGATAATGTTTTTATATAATGTATTATATTAAAAATGTATTAAATTATTTATTATACATTGCTTTACCAAGCATTTACTAACCATTAACTAACTATGAAAAACATCAGTCGCAACTTTACAATAGCCATCCAGATAAAGTTTATAGATGGTTTACAAACCAACTAGTAACCCTTGACAAGTGGTCCATCTATCTATGGAATGTTTATAAATGTTTGAAAATGGTTTCTTAAAGGTTTTCAAACATTTTTTAATCATTACCTGATACCTAATATAGTATATGAGGGATATAATGTGTGTAAAAATAGATTGTTAATTTACAGCACTAATAATAATTATTATTGATTATAATTTCATTGTTTGTTAATAGTAAAATGGCTGTTTGCTGACAGTTAAATGACAATTAACTAAAGATTAACTAATTATCAATTTACCATCTATTAATGATGGTTATTATAAAGTGTTACCCAGTAATACATTTTTCTATGATCCTCCAAAATATTTTGGAAAAAAGACATGACCCTCCACAACAATTTATTGCTGCCTTCTGTACTCGTTTGCACTTGGCAAAGATGTACAGATAACCACTATTTCTTTTTTTTACAACCATGATATACATAACTTAACTTAACCTGTCTCATCTTACACATCACACTCAACTATTATGTTGGCCATTTCAGTAGATTTACTAATGAACATTGTTGTGGAATGACAATAAGCATGGAAACTAAATGCACACTTCCTGGAGTACTGCATTACTTCAAATACTAAGTTACTCCTCTAGTAAACTAGTATTCACATGAAATAAAACAATAAAAGATTTAGACCATTCAACAAAGCACACTGGGTAATAACCCATATTGACATTGAAACTTTATACATTGTTTGTCTGCTATTTCATCCCTAATTTCCCTTCTGAGACTTTTTTATGCAAGAAAATGAAATGATGAAATTATGAAAATTGAAATACTTATTTTCGTAACAATCAAGTATCAAAAATAGAGGAGGACATGCTGTCCTCTCCTACTCTTTCTTCAATGCCTAACAAATCTATCTCTTTCTCTCCCAGTGACCATGTCTTTCTGCTTGAGCAGCACTGGTTGAAGCCTGAAAATATTGTAAACAAATTAATAACATAACTAATTACACTGGTCGGACTGTTCAGCTCTGTTTCAGACTGATACCTCCAGTTCAGGCTGGTCCTCATCCTCAAAACGTGCCTTTTTCAGTCGCAGAAAATACTTTTCAATACTCCTCTGGATTGAAGCAGTAAACATTCAGTGTAGAGTAAAAAATTACACAACATTATCTATAATAAGTTTATTTGATTCACAGCTGCTACATAGAGTGTTTTGACCTCAGCAACCCAACTGCATTTTACTGCAAACTTGAGACTAGTTAACTTTCTAAAGTGGGCGCAATCACTGGTTTGCTAAAAGTTGGGTCATGACTCCAACATTAACACACTGACAACATTGTATTCAGAACATAAAATATTTTTATAGGACTTTTTAATGTGTGATTGTGTAAAGGTGTTCACGAGATACCAATCTTTTGCCAGCCATCTTTCTCTTGTTTTGATGGAGACAGATGCTGTGTGCACGGAGGAGAGTGGCTGTGTGTGTATGTGTGTGTGTGTGTGTGTGTGTGTGTGTGTGTGTGTGTGTGTGTGTGTGTGTGTGTGTGAGAGACGCGTGAGCATCAGAGAGATGGAGGAGAGCAGGAAAAGGAAATGCAGCTGAACGAATACGCTGCGTGTTTGAAATAGCTTTAAAAAAATAATTACTAACAAAACGCAATATGTGGTGGCCGTTGTTGATTGTATGGCACACATTGGGCTGCATTCTCAAAGAAAGCAACTCCAAAGTCGTATTGCTGTCACGTTGCGATTTTTGTTGGGTCAGACCCATCTGCTAGCGATGGGGGGCCGAGACTGAGATCTACATGGAAAAGTATGCACCAAACAAGCCACTTTAAAATGTTGCTGTTTTCATGAATACAAAAGTTGGGTGACCCTCCCCCTAGACAATTTTTTTTTTGGGTGACCCTCCCCACAACAAAGAATAAAAAGACATGACCCTCCCCTGTTTTCCTCCGGTGGTCCAGTCCATAAATACCGAACGGTCCCTAATTCTCATAATGTACTGTAAGGCAAGGCAACTTTATTGACAGTATGTAGCACATTTCATGAACAACATACAGTCATTTAATTCAAATACCTCCATAAAACGTTTAAACAGAGTCGGGCTGTGTGGAAAATATGTAATGTATATAACGCATCGTTCAACATCATTTTGGGTAAATAAACAGTAGCGTGTGTCTTTTGAGATGACTGAGCTGTAATGTTAAACATCACTTCCTGAGAGCCTCCTTTGCCTGTTAGAGACGTGTAACCAGAGTAACATCTGTAAACCTCAGCTCTAGCATCATCGAAAGATGCCTATTGTTGAAGAATAATAGTGTGTAAGAATAAAATGTCCTGTAGCCTGGGACGGCCTCACTCTCTACTCTTGTCTTGATGATTTGGGTTATAAATAAAATTAAAGCTGCAAGCAGCGATGGACAGGCCCTCGCTCCTCGGTGCGCATCGGGGTTACCGGCGGACTCCGCTCCTTACGAACGTGCATTTGCGCGGCACTCAGACGCCGCAAATTGTCACCAATGAAAAGGGAACTACCCGCCGAGTTCAACAATACCTCACACAAGACTCTATGTCATACGGTTCATTAGCTGTGAAAAGGGGCGTGGCTAATGCATAGGTGGCTGAGTTCAATGATACCTCACACAAGACTCTACCTTAAACGGTTCAAATGTTATGAAAGGTGGCGTGGCCTGGGTAAGTGGGCGTGGTCATATTATAGGCGCCGGCTCAGTATCACATATAGACCACACATTCTAAGTTTCATGTAAATCGGATGATGTTTGTCATATAAGGCGCATTTCCTGTGGCCAGGGGGGGGGCGCTATGACCAAGAGTCAATTTTGGCCTGTAGGTGTCTTCAGGCCTGGACCCTTGTCCATCGTGAGAAATTTTGGGCAGATACGACAACGTACACTGAAGTTACAACAACTTCTTTGTTCATCGCTACAACAACACTCAACACTCAAAATGGCCGCCACGCCACCGTAAGACTCTACGTCATACGGTTCATTAGCTGTGAAAATTAGCGTTGGGGGCGGGTCATAAGACATAAGACTCTACCTTAAACGGGTCAAAAGTTATGAAATGGGGCGTGGCTTACCCACAGGGGGCAGGTCAAACCATCACCAATTAAAAAGGAACTCTCTGCTGAGTTCAATTATACCTCACACAAGACTCTACCTTAGATGGGTAAGGTTTTATGAAAGGGGGGATGACTGAAGCATAGGGGGTGGGCCAAACCATCACCAATGAATAAGGCAGTCTGTGCTGAGTTCAATGATATCTCACACAAGGGTCTACATGAAACGGGTCATTAGTTATAAAAGGGGGCGTGGCTAAAGCATAGGGGGTGGGCCAAACCATCACCAATGAAGAAGGAACTCTCTGCTGAGTTCATTGATACCTTACACATGGGTCAACCTTAAATGGTTCAAATGTTATGAAAGAGGGCGTGGCTTCAGCTTAGGGGGCGGATCAAACCATCACCGATGAAGAAGGAAGTCTGTGCTGAGTTCAATGACACCTCACACAAGGGTATACCTTAAACGGTTCAAATGTTATGAAAGGGGGCGTGGCTAAAGCTTAGGGGGCGGGTAAAACCATCACCAATGAAGAATGAATTCTCTGCTGAGTTCAATGACACCTCACACGAGACTCTACCTTAACGGTTCAAATGTTATGAATGGGGGCGGGGCCTGAGTAAGTGGGCGTGGCTAAATTATAGGGGGCAGCTTAGTATCACATGTAGACCACACATTCTGAGTTTCATGTAAATCGGATGATGTTTGTCATATAAGGCAGATTTCCTGATGCCAGCGGGGGGCGCTAAACCAAAAGTCAATTTTGGCCTGTAGGTGTCCTCAGGCCTGGACCCTTGTCAATTGTGAGAAATTTCAGGCAGATACGACAACGTACACTCAAGTTACAACAATTTCTTTGTTTATCGCTAAACACTCAAAATGGCCACCACGCCACGCCCACACCGTCTGACGAAAAGTTTTTCTTTTAATAACTTTTCATCGTTAAGGTGTTGGGATGGTACAAACCAAGTTTGAAGTCCATCGGATGAAATCTCTAGGAGGAGTTCGTTAAAGTATAGCACCTTGACTTTTAGGCCTACTTCCTGTTGCCACTATGACTTTAAGTAAATATCGGCCTTTATTTGTCCTCAGGGTTGGACTCGTATGAATCCGGAAAAGTTTCGAGGTAATCGGACAATGTACACTCGAGTTACACCCACTTCCTGTTTCGGCGGCGAAACGCACAAAATGGCCGCCCTGCCACAGCCACGTCCCATGACGAAAAGTTTTTCTTTTAACAACTTTTCATCTTTAACTTCTTAAGATGGCACAGACCGAGTTTGAAGTTGATCGGATGAAATCTCTAGGAGGAGTTCGTTAAAGTACGACATGTGGAAATGGCCAAAATCGCACTAATTTCGAACATTTAATTCAAAATGGCGGACTTCCTGTATGGCTCTAATGAAGTTTTTTGTACATCTTGACATGTTACATATGTGTACCAAGTTTCGTGAGTCTACGTTAAACGCACTGCAGGGGCTCAATTTTCTTAACTTTTTAGGGGGCGCTAGCGAGCCATTTTTGTGCGCCTATTCCCGAAACCCTTAAAATACGTAAATTTTCACCAGACTTGATGCGACCGCCAAATTTGGTGAGTTTTTGAATATATATTAAGCCCCTCAAAAAGCCAATTCATTTGACGGGAAAATAATAATAATTCCTTCAGTTTCAATAGGGCCTTCGCCGCTGTCGCTGTTGGGCCCTAAAAAACTTATCTGACCAAATCCTGAGTATTGATTTCTTGGTCTACCAGTAAACTAACACAAAACAGTATAGTTTGAGAAGTGACCAAGTGGAGTCAGAAAAGGATCTGGTCTTTTGAGCCAGAGCAGAATGGGTCATTGTTTTTCCTTCGCTATATCACTCAAAAAGGTAACAAAATCCAAGATATGTAATACATAGAAATGTATGGCCAAATGCACACTACAGTATATAGAAAGGTGACAGACAAAAACACTGTGCTAAAAGCAGACTGCTTCATCCTAATTGGCTTAAAAACAATGTCTTTGACGTATTTGTGACACAGACTAAGAGTTTTGGAAAGCAGGCAAAATGTTGTCAGACCGATTTGCACACAGAGGTTATAAAACAATAAACTGTCCAGGATGTATTTATCAAGCTTCTGAAAGTGCCATTTTAGTCTTAAGTGCTGATAAGTCACTCCTACTTCAAACATAAGTATAAAATCAAGTTATTAAATGTCTTAAAGTGCTCATATTATGCTTTTTGGCTTTTTCCCTTTCCTTATATATCTTTTTGTGCATGTTATAGGTTTACAAAGTGAAAAAGCCCAAAGTCCCCCCCCCCCAAAGGGACTTACCATCTCCAACAGAAAACACTGTTCACAAACTGCGCCAAACAGCTCTAGCTGCTAGCCCTCATACTCTGCAACTGACTGGCTAGTAGTCCTTACCTAGGTACTGTCAGGGCACGCCCTCATACTCTGCAACTGACTGGCTAGTAGTCCTTACCTAGCTACTGTCAGGGCACACCCTCATACTCTGCAACTGACTGGCTAGTAGTCAGTTGCAGTTTATTTCTCTCACTATGACTCTAGAGTCACCACTCACTCCGAAGATAATCACCGTCACTCTCTCACTTCTCCCTCACTCTATCACACACTCCACACACACACACACACACACACACACACATACCGGTTCAACGCGCACACACCAACGCACAAGTATAAACTTCAGGCCATGCTTTACTCTCCCAGTTATTTCAGACAGCTCCAGAGCTCTCTCCAGTGGTTAGGAGTTGCCAGTAGGGGCTAGTGATGGTACTGAGGAGACAGAGACATGCGCCAATCTTTCAGGAGAAGAATGTTTTTGAAATGTTTGACGACTAGCAGTTAATCAAACGGTATCATTTGGAAAGAACAGGCATAAAATATCATAAATTCTAGGCTATATATAAGCAGGTCTGTGAACAGCAGACCGGTTTATAATTTGTAATTAGGACGTGGTGTTAATCTTTCATTTCCAATGTGTGTACCAAAATGTATTCTCTTGATAATGATTTCTTGTCAAATGTGTGTTCAATGTAAACTTCTCTTAGGAATTTCACCATTCAATGTGAATTTATCTGAGAATATTCTTAAATGAGGAAATCTACTCATTGGTCCATGTCTATGTCGTCATCCAAAATCCCGCGATATGATACCAGCCTGTTGCTCTTGCCTGAGTGTTTGCCTCTCTATCTTAGTCGAGGAATCAAAGATCTCAGGTCCAGTAGTCGTCGCCGCCGCCATCCCACACCATCCAGTTCACCATTGTTCGGATCAAGACCATTCAAGACCAACAACCAGCCGTTCTCCGTACCGGAACCCACCTGGACTCTTCCCCCCTCCCGCACCTGCCAACTCCGTCTGTTTTAGACATTTCTGACCTACTAATAAACTGCTTAACTCACACTCCTGGTCCAATCTGCTTTTGGGTTGAATTACAGCACACCTGACAGATGCTTGACTAACTTTTAAGCGCAGCTGAAAAGGAGGTTTGAAGGGGTGTGTAGATGGCTGGCTTGATACCAGTGGAGGTGTCGGTGGGAACAGTTCAGTCCAGTAACTTTTAATTCCACAATTTCTTTCTTTTTTGATTATTGGAGTAGGTATGTGTGGTTTCTAAGGGGAAAAGGATGGAAAAGGATATGGGATACAATTAGCTCCATAATGCCACAATACAAGGCCACAATTAATTTGAATGACAATCAAACATTTACACAAGAACATAGAATGCAGGAAATAAGCTAGGTAGACTAAAAAGTCAATATATAATTTTCTCTGCCCTGTAATTAATAAACTTACAATGCATATAAATAATCAAATGCACATATTCTTACACCAGAAAAACTGTAACTGGGAGTACAACCATCTGGTACGAGTTCACGAGTAGTAAGTTACGGGTTTGAGCGCAGTTCCAGGGCGCTTTCACGGGTAGAAGTTACGGGTTGCCTGGAACGCAGCATCAGTGGCAAAGAAAAGGGGGCGTGGCAACTGCTCTGTAACTGCTCTCCAAGTTCATGACAGAGCTGAAAACTTCCAAACAGCAGCTTTGAGCCAAGATTTTTTTTTACTCTTAAGTCAGTTCTTGTTCTTGTGAGTAATTCTCAGAGGCTTGATAAATACAGGCCCTGATCTGTTTAAGAAAAAGGTAAGAAAGCCTTTAGGACAATAGCTTATTTATTTCGTCACAGAATCTCTAGCAAATCCCATAAAAAAGGATAATACACTCAAACTGGAATCTTATTAAAAGTGACCCTATTCTTAGGGAGGTTTTTTGTGCTCCTGCTAACATGAGTTTCAAGATGGCCGCTACACTATGGGATAGATTAGTGCCAAGCCATCTACCAGCCAATAGTAAGAAAACTTGGCTTCATCAACCATTCAAGGGTACTTACAAATGTGGCCCTTTGCAACCATATTGCTAATATAAAGGAATCCAAGCAATTTAGCGACTGTAACACTATGTTTGTTGTGTACCATTTATACCTTACCTGTGGTTGTTTTTACATTGACCAGACAAAAAGACGACTGAAAGACTCTGTACAGTACGGCTACACACTGTCAAGCAGTGGACACAGTGTCATGTTTTCAAAAGAAAGATCTGACCAGTTCTCCAGAGAGATACTGTAAAGACTTGTGTGCTTGGTGTATTCACCTTTTAGTGCTCAAGGAATATAATATTCAACGCTGGTATCAGACTCATTTCCTGCTGCATCCTGACCAGTTTAGGCTACAGTTGAAAAGTGAGACACATTGTTGAAATTGCACTTTATAAAAAAAATCATCAACGACATCAGAGCTGTTTGTGCTTCTTCAGTCGGGGTCTATCTGTCATACGTTAGTCTACTTCTATCACACCACACAACGACTACCATCAAGGGCAATAAAAAGTGTTAACGGGGACATTATTAATGATATAGTCAAGAAGAGCTGTGAACCCCCGTTACATGTCTCCGTGCCTTTGAGTTCTGACCTCAGGAACAATCAGGAGGTTGGAGTTAAAAGGATCTGAAGGACGGAGCAGACACGGATGTCTCAACCATGTCCGACAGATAAGACGGGGCAAAGCTATTCAGTGATTTATGAAATTAATTCTGTGACAGTAAGGTAACCGATAAGGATTTAAAGATAAGACACTACGAGACGAGACACATGAAACCCTGTGATCAGTTTACATTTCTGTGTGATTGTGATGGTGATGCGTCATCGTGGCTGAAAATCATCACGAAGACAACAACACCTGTAAATGAAACCTTGTCATCAGTTTAAATCTCTGTTATCGTGTAAATCGATACGAAGACAACAAAAGCTGTAAATGTCACAGTTCAGGTGAACAGTCTCTGATGGCACTGTGGGATTAAAAAAAAATGGCATTCTCATGTTTTCACAATGGACACAGAGACTGTGTTGAATCACAATGACTTTTTTTTGTAGCTTTTGAGTAAACAAGCCATTATAACTCATAAAACAGGGCGGTCAGCCGCTTGAAGTCATGATATATAAACTCAGATTTTTCTGTCTGAAGACACAGAGCTGCAAACTTCCATCAACAAAGAAAGTTTTTACTCTACTTGGAACAACATTCGAACCGTAAGAAACATCTTTTTTTGTTATAATTGTTTGTTTATCCATATTGTCAGTGCTGTTTTTGTTATATTTTATGAAAAGTTTTATTTGATGATGATTTTGTTTCTTGGTGATTGCACATAACATTTGATCTATTATAATACATTTGTAAACCGTTGAATAAACTATGCATTATTTGGATAGCTATTATAAAGTTGCAAGTGACAATTATAATAACCTTGGTTAGTTTTTAAAGCATCTAACATTATTTAGATAGCTATTCATTGCAATTAGTGGAAACTTGGTAATAGACACAAATAACATTTACACTTTTTAGGTGGCAGGAGGGAAAATCCTCAACATTAGTTGTGGCCCAGTGTCGGCCCAGTGGTTAGCACTGTGGCCTCACAGCAAGAAGGTTCTGTGTTCGAATCCAGGTTGTTCTGGGGCCTTTCTGTGTGGAGTTTGCATGTTCTCCCCATGTTTGCGTGGGTTTCCTCCGGGTGCTCCGGTTTCCCCCACCATCAAAAACATGTACTAGGTTCTCCAGGCAGTGCCCTTGATCTGGAGTTGGTCCCTGGGCACTGTCATTGGCTGCCCACTGCTCCCTTGAGGGATGGGTTAAATGCAGAGAATGAATTTCACTACATGTTAAAGTACCTTTACCTTCTGGTTTCAGAATAGTGAAGACAGTTGGAGAAAAGTTAGATACAAAACAGGATGTAGGTTCTGGATGATTTTATTTCTTAGCAACTATCGTGTTTTTCGCAAATGATGTACAGATTTTTTAGGCATTCTGTTATCAAATGGTTTGAAAAATAGTGCACATGCCTGCCGTTTTTGGAGCATTGCCCCGGACCCTCACTAGGTTTGGGCTGAGCTCTGGATATTTACAATGTCTGGCTTCACCCCTGCAAAAAAACTTGTTTGCATTGGTTGAGGTACACTGTACACAGGGTGACTCATCTACAGTAACCCCCATCCTCCTCTAACCCTGGTGATGTTTTTCCCACAGAAACCGTTGACATGAAGTTTGGGTTGCTGGTGGTATTGGCGGTGGCTGTTCTGGTGCCAAGCCTGTCCGAGGGCCGGACCGTCTCCAAATGTGAGCTGAAAGCAGCGCTCGAGCAGGCGATGACACTGCCCCCACAGCTTCAACAGTTCAAGGAGCAATACCTGGCAGTAGGTGAGGAGAATAAAAGAGTCACAAACTACAGAGTGACAGAGTGACCACAAAGAGACACAATACAACTACAAAGACAATATTCCACTTATTCACTATCACTTTTTTATTGAACTTCTTTTTCTTCTTTGCCTCCCTCCATCTGCGTGCATGGCTTGTTTGTTGCAGTTATCTGTGAGGTGAACAGCCGGTCCCTTCTGAACAGCAACCTGGTCAAGGTGTTCGGCAAACGCACAACCACAGCCACGCCAACAACTACCCAACCAATCCCAACAAATTCAACCCTAGTCATAAACAGAAGAAAGCGTGACGTGATCAGTGAGGAGTCTGACTCGGCAGACATGCACCCCAGTGAGGAGCGATCCAGTAAGAAGAGCGGTAGTTTGTCTCTCGGCCTTTACGGGATCTTCAAGGTGTCTGAGGAGACTGTCGGTGAGGAGAGCAGCAAGGAGAGCAGCAAGGAGAGCAGCAAGGAGAGCAGCAAGGCGGCGAGCAGCGAGGAGAGCAGCAAGAAGAGCAGCGAGGAGAGCAGCAAGGTGGCGAGTAGCAAGGAGAGCAGAAAGGCAGCGAGCAGCGAGGAGAGCAGCAAGGTGGCGAGTAGCAAGGAGAGCAGAAAGGCAGCGAGCAGCGAGGAGAGCAGCGAGGAGAGCAGCAAGAAGAGCAGCGAGGAGAGCAGTGAGGAGAGCAGCGAGGAGAGCAGCAAGAAGAGCAGCGAGGAGAGCAGCGAGGAGAGTAGCGAGGCGCCGAGCAGCAAATCCGTTGAGGATGAAGACAGTGATGAGAAGGATGAAGACGAGGCTGAGGAAGGTGGGAAACGCAAGAAGCGATCCATCGAGGACCAATCAAGTGAGGAGACCGGGCAGTCGTCTCTCGGCCTTTACGGGATCTTCCAGCTGTCTGACGAGACCTTCTGTAATTCTGGTTATCGCTCCTCCAATAACAAGTGCAACACAACCTGCGATGGTAAGTCTTTGAACCCGACACATACAGACATGATGAATATTTAAATGAGATATTTTGCATTTTAAAAACTGTTCTTTTTCCTCCTGAAGCCTTCACTGATGACAACATTATTGATGACATCGCTTGCTTCGTGAAGACTGATCAGTGGAGGTAAGTTTCTGTACAGCAAAGTTAAAATGATACTGCTATAGATGGATAGTGTAATAAGTTATTTTATAAGCAATGGGATGTGTATTTACTTACATATACATACATAAACTTATGTATATATACACTCTTAGGTATGTCATATTTGTGTTTAGGTGTCAAAGTTGAATTCTTTGCTATGCAGATATTAAACCAGCCATCTCTGGTAGCATTTAGCAGCCACGACTTGCACAATTGCCACCAAAGTTATAGTTGGTCAGTATATACGGTGTTATATCTTCACATTTAGGGGGCAAAAATGCCAAATGGAGTAAAGAATTTAAAAAACTTAAAGTGGAGTGGCACACGTGGTGTTCAGCCTGACGTATTAAATTCACATAAAAACATTATCTTAACAATAAGGATTTATGATGGTACAAAAAAATACATGAAATCAGAGTTTACTTTATTGCTGAATACGGTGTTTATATACAGATCAAGTGAAGTCACAATGAAGATTATATTGTACCGAAATTCCAGACTGATCTCAAGAACTGGCGTATGTATGACACGCCAATTTGTATGCCATTATTGGCGTGTTATCTTCTTTTCCTAAACCCAACCCATCTGCTGTATACGGCGCTCAAAATGCGTGCAGATAACACGCCATTTGGTTTTAGAAAGTGACGTGTATCTTTACGTGATAACAAGCCACTTTCTACAAGTGGCGTGTATGCTTACGTCCACTGTATACAGCATAGACATACACGCAGATAGCTCAAAATGCGTACAGATAACACGCCACTTGGCTTAAGAAAGTGGGCGTGTATGTTTACGCAAAGTCATGATATCACTGTATCCAGCCTGGAAAGATAACTAACAAACTAAATGCAAGTGCAGGCATTTAACTTCAAACAATGAAGAGTAAAGAAATATTACAGTTATGGAACCATGTGCTGCTCACTGACAAATTAATAACTGCTGTTTTAACAAATTGTTTCACTTTTTCTTTGTCACAACAGGTTGTTTTTGAAGTCCGCCTCTCGTCTGTGCCAAATTGGCACCAAGAACTACTTTGACGAGTGTAAATGAGCAGCTGACACATTTTCTACTTGCTGCTGAAGCTCACACCTACAATCATTTCTTCTACCTTCAATGTGACCTTTGACCCTCATGGTTTCATCTCAAACATTGTGGAGCATGTCACAGTTTTTCATTTTAATCAACCTGTGAGATTTCTATAATAAAGTTATTTTGTTTCAGTTCCTTTGTGGGCAAATTTGCGCCCAAAAATCATCAGAACTTGGAAGTTGAACTGACAAATGTATCTCAGTAATTTGAATAGTTTCGATGATATTGTTTTACCACTTTAATCTACTTTAAAGAGATTATTTCAATGAGAAAAACTAAAAATGATTTTCGCATCTTCTGGTATCTGTAACTTTCCAATAAACATATTTTGCAACTCATAGTTTGTGTTTGAGAACATGTTTTTGTATAATGACACTGACTAAATCTTTTTCTGATCAGACTAATAACTTTATTCAAATGACACATTTCAGCAACA
Organism: Perca flavescens; assembly: GCF_004354835.1. Classification (NCBI taxonomy): domain Eukaryota; kingdom Metazoa; phylum Chordata; class Actinopteri; order Perciformes; family Percidae; genus Perca; species Perca flavescens. The sequence goes on from NC_041332.1 coordinate 6,045,935, forward strand.
AGATAATTAATTTAATATATTATTTTCACACTCCGACAGTTTTGTTAGAATTCCTCATGGGGGAGGCAGAAACCATGCACTGTAGCTTTAAGATATTACTGTGAGAAGCTAAACGTACAAATGGCTAATTTAGAGCCGTCTTTCATAATAACCACTCTCTTATTTAAACTTGAGGATCACTTTATGCTCGCATGCAATTGCAAGTTCTATTAAATTAATTTCTTTAAAAGGTCCTGGTTGATGCACATTTGTTTTGGTCGGTAATGTAGCCGATCCTCCTATTCCTCACCCAAATAATTGTCCAAAATCCGCAACTTTAAGTTGGATATGTCAATCTGTTTATTTTTACATTATAAAAAACTCCAAAATCTGTTGACCTTGATGTGCGCAATGCATCTGTTGCAGTTAGTCCACACCTAGGTAAACTTTGTCTACCCACAGTGTCACACACTAGTTGCCAATGAAATGACTCCAACAGGTCCCATATTGTAAAAAGTGATATATCAATGTCTTTTTTTTAATTATTAAAGCAGGTTGAGGTGCTTTATAAATACTGTAAAAGTATGAAAATGCTCAATCCACAGAGAAATACACACAGCCGTATTCAGAAACTGTGCCTTTAAACGAGCCATCAGCACTTCGGTACGGTTGTGATGTCACAAATATACTATATATATATATATATATATATATATATATATATATATATATATATATAGATATATATCATCAGCATCATTTGAGTAAGATATGTTTAATGTACTGAAACACTAAAATAACCCAGTGTGGAGTGTAAGCATGCACTAATTTCATAATCACCCGTCGCGCATGTACAGTTCAGAGTCTGTTGACAACCCGTGGTTACACCCAAGTACTGCGAACCCGTACGGCGAAGTTGTTCAATGCATAGCGTGTGTCAAATCTTTCATAAAGCTATGATGAAATTGTCCTATACTATCAGATGCTTTTCCATTTTATTAACATAAATCATTTGGAGCACGCTCAGTGCGATTCGCAAAACCATCACAGGGTGAAGGTTGAGAAGAGGCAGAATAAAACTGCCCCCTCGTCTCTAACATCTTTAAGCGCTGTCAGAGCACAAACAACTTCAGTTAAGTTCAACGGGTGTGGTTTTACTGGAGTAGCTTGTTTCTGTGAGTGAGAAAATAATGAAGAACCATAACAAGACTCATTATAACCTACATCACACGTAAATTTCTTAACTAGGCCAAGCCATACCTTAGTAGAGAATGCATCGTTTCCATCAGTAAAAGAACTCCATCTGTTCTATAAACTTTCAAAAGTCTAGGTCAAATGTAGGGATGTCCCGATCAGGTTTTTTTGGCCCTCGAGTCCGAGTCCGAGTCATTTGATTTTGAGTACCTACCGATATTTACCTCCAGACCGCAGACATACTCACGCTTTCCTCAAGCTGCTTCCGTTTTCTACTTTGCCGGCATTTAACCAATAGCGTCTCTGCAACAAAGTGATGTCATGCCGCACGCCTTGCTGTTTCTGTGTGGAGTCAAAAGGGTCTAAAAAAAAAAAACTATAGATGTGTTAAAAAATAATGAGAATATATATACATCTATATCCGAGTCCTGATCGGGAGGTAACGTACGATTCCGATCAAGTCTGAAACCACGTGATTGGGCCCGATTTCCGATCACGTGATCGGATCTGGACATCCCTAGTCAAATGTGGTGTTTGCGTGTTGTCAAGTGTGGAAGGTGCAATTACTTCAATGTAAAAAAGAGTGTTAAGCATTACAGTAATATTTGCTCTGTGGAACCTATTGTGCTCCGAACGTGTTTAGCGTGTCACGCGTCATTCCCCCCCATGTTCTTCACTAGTGTTCCTAGTGTGTTTGGGTATGTCAGCGTCATCAGGAGAAGTAATGTTGGGAGAAATGGGTACATCAGTCAGTGGTTTATCATACTTTACTAACATCACAAATGCAAAAACCATAAATGCAATAATGAAGAATAAACACACTACAAATATGTACCTCCCCCACCCCAAATCTTCTCGGAGGATCCCTATTTCAGTCTTTTTCTGTCCAGCTGCTCCATGTGTATGTGTTTCACAGCACTCTGCTCCTGTGTTTGTGTGAGTCACAGCACTCTGCTCTGAGTGTGTGTGTGTGTGTGTGTGTGTGTGTGTGTGTGTGTGTGTGTTTGAGCACACTGCTGAGTCTCAGAGGAATGTCAGATGCTCCTCAGTAAACAAAAGAATGTGCTGTGTCAGAGCTGTCAGAATGAGTATTCCAGGAATGTGCAGTGTCACTACTGCTTCTGCAAAGAATATTATCAGTACGATACCAGTATTGTAGGTCACGCTTTTTCCTCCTTCGATGTGTTGAAAAACAATGAGAAACTCCAGTTTCCCCTATCGATTTAGAGATCGCACAGAAACACCAGGCGTTTGCCAATATGTGTTCTTCTATTGACTTGTGTGCTTGTGAAACGTCATCTCGTGTTGCCAAAGTACTGTCCCAATACACAAGTTCGTCGACAGTCCCACTCGGAGATCCCGCTGTAAGACGCCGGTCCCGTATATAAGAGGCTTTTATTTCGCCGTTGACGGATCGTTTGTTTAAATATCACAACACATGTGGTTAACTGTCTTTTCGGAGTTAAACTCAACAAGCACACACACACACACAGCGCAGCAGGCAGAGGAGAGATATACCATAGATAGACTGTATATTATTAGTCTATCAGATATACTCGTTTCTTCTCGGGAGACTTGTTTATTAAATTATGCCATAGGCTATAGCCTACATTCTATTTTGTATTTAGTTCATATATTTGGTGTATTGGTTTTCTGATTTATTAGAAGTTGAGTTTCAGTCTGTATGATAAATGAACAGTTGTACATAAAGTGGTAACATGCTATGACATGTTATGTAGACTAAAGGGGAGACACCAACCTTTATAATTTGAATTTCTAATTTCCATCTCCCTGGGCATATACAGTGCACTACGATAATTCTACATAACACTAATAGAACACATAGGACACACCAGTGCATATGCCTATTTATTTGTTTAATTTAAACTGACTTAAACTTATACGCTAATAATAGTAGGGATCGCGTTCCACTCTTTTGAATAAGTAAGGGGTGTCTGAGCTAAACCATAAACAATAAAATTAAAGCTCAATTAGTTTTATTTTTCAATATTATTGCAATAGTTCTAGCATTATGAGGTTTTCTTGTCCGGAGATTGTTTTAATACAAAGTGGTTATATTGTTGTGGTTTTTATTTCTAGCTGTTATTTTGGAGCCCTGCAGGTAGTCTCTGTGCTGGGGGTGTTGAGCAATAACAGGAAGAACGCATCGTCTCAAACTGTTAACAGCGTTTTCTGAGCTTGTGAACTTGCGAGTTAATTCTTCCAAGAACAACCAGCAAGAACGTTCTCCCCAAGAACACAAGTCCGTACTTTGCATTCTTGGTATTGAGAAACGCCCTCCGTCTGTCAGACTTGTCTCTTAATCTTCCCTCGTAGGTGACTCAGCAGGGATCTGCTCGTCACTTGTTGCAGGTTTTAGCAAACCTGACACTTCACTCCTGAGTCTGGAACTTGTTTGCAATGTGATGCATGAATCCAGGTCGCTCTCTCCGGAACCCCCACTGCTTCTCGAATCAGGATCTCGAATGGTTTCTGTATCCGTCTAGATTGCCAGTTCTTCCTCCTGAAGTTTTTATCACCACGGAAACCCCAGGCTTGAGCTTATGCAGCTGTCCTTCAGCTGGTTGAGAAAGACCTTCTGAAACCTAGATTCTTATGGCAGAAAGAGCAGAAGAGAGTTGCACGCAGTAACCTAACCTATCATTTTCCCACATAGTGCGGTGGAGGGAATAGGTGTCTTTGATGGGCCTCTCCCTACCTTTGCTCCAAAAAAAAATCTTTAGAGCAGGTCAGGATCAACACAAAAAATGGTTGAACAATCAATTTTGTCAATTTTGTTTTATATCGGTTTTCACCTGAGCAGATTTTTTTTATGTACAATTGTTACTAATAGAGTGAAGCCATTGAAATGTAACTATTCTAGCACTTTGTTTATTCAAGGTCTTTTTTAGACGCTGTAGCTACAGTGATTCCACAATAAATGTTTCAGTCTTTAGAAAAATGAAACTAAAAAAAATTATTGAAAACTATTTTTGCTACTATTTCCCCTACTATTTATTAAACCCCTTATTTATTATTGCTACTATATCCCTTCTAATTGAGACATGACAAAGCTCATGACTCAAAAAGCAACATATATAAATATCGGTTTAATATTGTAGCCATTAACACTATCCTATTTTATACGGCAAAACCTGTTTTATCAGAAACACAAGTTCAATAAATAATTTCTTTAGAGAAAAATCAGCTAATCACCAAAATAAAGTGTTTTCAACGTCAACTAATCTCCGTTTATGTACAATTTTTGATATAGCAACTCAAAAATTCATTAGGAGTACCATATTAAATGAACTGCTTTTAGGATGAAATCTCATATCAACCTGTATTTATTTCATATAACCATTAAACTAAGACAAATTACACAAAACAATATTATTTCATTTTTATCTTTAGTTTGCAACCCCAAGTAATACTAATTACTATCTGGTAGTTCTAAGAATCATTATGAATTAACGTTTTTCATGCAAATAGAACAAACCTAAATACTTCTAATTTGACTTCTGTTTATCCAATTTGTTACCCGTTATGGGAAACATCACACCATATAATATAGAACAAAACTGTGTATCAATCCTTTCTTTAAACCAAAATTGTACATGTGTGGTGTCTTTAATAGCGATGCTGTGGTGATGTATAAAGAGGAATTCGTCGACGCTGTTCTTGATTGTAAAAGGGTTTATTTCATCAAAGAATTCAGCATCAATTTACAAGCTCCTGCAGAAACTTGGAGATACGACAGACCTGGTCGCAAAATAAGTCGCTCTGAGCTTCTGCTGTTGAAACACGGTATATATGCTCTGGTGTGGTGTAACATAAGATGTAGTTACGTGGGGGGTAGAAAACAAGAATAGACAAAGCCCATATAGGTCTCTAACAGAGACATAAGGTAAAGTTGTAAATCTTCAGAGAGCAAATTCCATATAGGCTCTTAACAGAATATGAATGGAGCAAGGTTGTATCTCCAGATACTACATATGCACAACTCATATTTTGTTTTAGTTTGTGTCTTATCTCTGGGTGTGTGTGTGTGTGTGTGTGTGTGTGTGTGTGTGTGTGTGTGTGTGTGTGTGTGTGTGTGTGTATTTGTTCTCTGGGAAGCTCCTCCTCCTGCTGCTGTCCTCTCTCAAAGAAAGAAGGATTTCTCCAGGGTACATGTAAACACACGGTTATTTCTTTTTCTGATCTATGGCATCATTAATTAAAAACTCAATGTACCCCTGACAAAGTATGTCAAGGTGTACAGCTTAACATCAACCAGAACTATAAAACGGTCCTGAACAAAAACAAAACTTCAACATTTAGAATAAGATGATTCTTCTTATTTATCTTTACTGAGAAAAATAGGTGTACGTACGTTAAGGGAGAATCTAAACACGGAACAATAACTCCATCCGTCAATAAGGAGTTAGAAAAAATCCGTCGGATTTCTGTCGATTGCTTCCTGTTTTCGCGTGTACTGATGTTTCTGGGACCTGTAGTCCAAACGCCGCTTGATGACTACAGGTTGACAATTTTTAATCAATCCACGTCACATTTGTGTGTTTGCCCAGAGATGCCGCTGTACCTGAAACAAAAAGTGGTGAAACATCAGTAGATAAAATGTCTTTTTTTTCCCGTGAAAATGTGTGTCTGTTGCAGGCACAGATTCACTCAATTTTTCAGTTCAATTTCAATTCAATTTTATTTATAGTATCAAATCATAACAAGAGTTATCTCGAGACACTTTACAGATAGAGTAGGTCTAGACCACACTATAATTTACAAAGACCCAACAATTCTAATAATTCCCCCAAGAGCAAGCATTAGCAGTGGCTATTGCGACAGTGGCGAGGAAAAACTCCCTTTTAGGAAGAAACCTCGGCAGACCCGTGGCGTAATAGTCACAATAAAGATAATGGAACAGTGACTACAATGATAGTCGTAGTAGTTCATGTCATAGCCGGGCACAGCAGGGCGTTATGGGATGTAGCGGGGCACAGCAGAGCGTGGGTGGACACAGCAGGACGCGGCAGGACATTGCAGGGAATCGCAGAGCGTGGTATGGTGTAGTAGGTCCACAGCGACAGCTGCACCCAAGACCCGGATCTTGGTGTCACCCTAATCCGAGGCGATGTTCAGGGTGAAGAAGAAACATAAGGACTCCGGGGAGTAAAATCCCCAGAGCTAGGTTACTAACAAGCATTTCTGGGACAGGATGCACATAAAAGGAAACAATAGAAAAGAGAGAGGAGAGAGCAGCTCATTGTGTCATAAGAAGGAAGGAACTTCCCCGCCAGTCTAGAATTATAGAATTATAACAGCATAACTAAGAGAGGCAGGTTAAAGAGTATTCGCAGGCTATGTAAACACTGAATACAAGGCATACGCTGTTGTATGGGTTTTCTTTAATCTCCTGTTGATGGAGAAAAAGAAACTACTTATCAGCAGTGTCAGTCCAGTCAGGCATTTTTTTACAAGTAATCACAAAGTGTCCTGAGTCTGTCTCCTCTTCTGTTGGAGACAAAGAAACATGAATGTGAGCTTTTGAGTTAGAAATTCTGAAAAACTTATTTAGTTTATCAGTCAAGGTAACAGCCACTGCACATGTGTGTATATGCCAGTAGACAAAAGAAAACTCGAGCTCATCCTTTGACTTGTTCAAAAAAACTAACAGAATCTTCATCAGGGTCAAGGGTGACAAAAGAAATATATTTGTACATGTCCCATTAAATTGTGAACAAATGCTTACTTTTAGGCTTTAACAAAAATATGTCAGCCAAAGAGTGATTTTTTTAATCAAGCCGCACAACCTTAAGGCCAGCGGGCGAAAGAATAACTCCAATTCAAATAGAAATATCAGATCTCTGCACAATAAATGTACAGGACACACAGGTGAAAGAAAAAAAAAATTAACATTTTCCTTTCTTTTCTAGTTCAGGCTCATAAGGATCTGAATATACACAAATCATAAGAATGGTGAACTTTTTTGGGATAACCATTCCACTAACATTTCTAGAAAAAAAAAAAAACTAGTTTACCAGAGAGCTTCTGATTTGAAAAACAAAGATCTTGTTTGTGTTTGTTCATGTTTCACAAAGAGTTTAACCTGAGCCAGACCGACAACAAAGATAGAAATCATATCACATCCATACAGAGATAGTAGTATACAGCTGTTATACATCATATCACATCCATACAGAGATAGTAGTATACAGCTGTTAAAACATAATGAAATATATGACACTCTGGTATCGGATCGGTACTCGGTATCGGCCGATACGCAAGTTCAGGTATCGGAATCGGTATCGGGAAGCAAAAAAGTGGTATTGGGCCATCTCTAGTCTCAGCTGGGCCTCATCATTTTTCCTTTGTCTTTTCCTCTCAGCTGTATGTTCATTAACAACCTTAATGAGGAGCTCAGTCTTTGTAGGTAGGCAAATGGCTGGTGGCAGTTCTTATGTCAGTGTCTGTCCAGGGTCTGTATCCAGCCCATACTGCTTCTCCTGTCACGGGTACTTCGAACACGGGGCATGTGTAATCCCCCTCTTCGTCCTCCTGTTGTGGAGGTGCTGAGGCAGACGATTGTCCAGCATTCTTTACTCTCTCGGCGGCGGGCGGTATGGTTGCGGTGGAAGGCTGTCGAGTAGGAATTCCACGGCACTAAAACTTGGACACAGAAATGGTGGATTAGTAATAGCATTCATCCTCTTTCCTTTTTTCTGTGTTTCATCAGTGTCATGAATGTTCAGAGTTAACCGTTCTTACATCTGGTTTCTCTCCCTAGGATCTGCTTCCTTCATCCATATTCTAAAGGCATTTTCTGTTCTTCTCTAGTGACCTTAAATCATCTGTCTTAATCATTGATTTTCCCATTAATTTCCGTTCTACTTCTTCTAAATCTTGTTTAAACATTCTTAACTTTCCTGTACACAAAGACCCACTTTTCGGAAAGCCAAACGTGATCCAATATGGCAAACAAATTAAACAGTCCGGTCGATATTTTTCCATCATCTCTTGAATTACGGGTCCCATATAGTTGGGTGACTCTGAGGTGTTGTTAGTTACAGAAGCTTATTTTAGTATACTTTTTGACTTTTTTGATGTGATCGTCACCACAAAACTGAGTTTAATGTCGGTAAACCTTGAAAAATCCAGGGCGGCTTCTCAGACTGTCTCTTAATAGTCAAGAAACATGCTAAAAGTTTCCTAGACTATTTTTATTTTGTTCTTAATTTATAGTTTCTCCGACTATTTTTTGTCCAATTTTAATTGTTTTACAAAAAAGGTATCTAATTACTCAATTTCCAAATGTCAGTATCTGTCTCATTCATCCTCTTCAAATAATGAGAATGATTTAGCAAATATTCATTACTTAATTTGTTTAGCAATTTTTGGAGTGGAAACAGTCAAGAGCGCTCCGCGGTCCTGACCCTCTTCTCTCTGAAATACCTTTTTAAGGTTAGAGGTATGAGGCAGGTGATTTTTGATCCCTGGATGTCCAGTCATCAGCGACCCACGGAGTTCTTTTCTCGGTTGTCTCATCCGATCCTGTTCGTGATGCCAGATTGTGGTGGAAGTTTCTCGTTAGCAGCAGGAGTGCATATCAAAAAACACAAGATGAGACAAATTAAAGGGAGTTTTCACACATACCTCGTCTGGTCCGGACTTTCGGACTTTTTAGTTTGATCCGAACCAAAATTACAGGTGTGAAACTTCCCCCGGACCGGATCAAAAGACCAAATATTGGTCCGATAAAAAGGAGGTGGTCTCGGTCCGGACCAAAACATGGTCCGGTTTGTTTATAGTGTGAAAGCATTTTTTGGATGGTTCGGACTTTCGGACCAAATACAAGAAGCTCTGGCAGGCTGTGTTACAAGACCGGGGAAACTCCTTTAAGGAATAGCTCGGTGCTTAGTGAGAGAGAGTGACGGTGAATGCGCTCAGAGCAGACAGCGTCTGACGGCTGTCAGAGCAGAGAACACATCAGCAGTTTACTTGTTAAGTGGTAAATGTACAGTGCAGGTTTAAGTTAGTCTCTGAATAAATGCTCCAGAAAGAAAGTTCCCGTGTCTTGCTTCTCAACATCACAACAAAACAAAAAGAGCCGCGGCAGTAGGGGGAGAGCATCAGTCAGTAGGGGGAGAGCCTCAGTCAGTAGGGGGAGAGCAGCAGTCAGTAGGGGGAGAGCATCAGTCAGTAGGGGGAGAGCATCAGTCAGTAGGGGGAGAGCAGCAGTCAGTAGGGGGAGAGCATCAGTCAGTAGGGGGAGAGCATCAGTCAGTAGGGGGAGAGCAGCAGTCAGTAGGGGGAGAGGAGCAGTCAGTAGGGGGAGGAGCAGTCAGTAGGGGGAGAGCATCAGTCAGTAGGGGGAGAGCAGCAGTCAGTAGGGGAGTCAGGGGGGAGGCAGCAGTCAGTGGGGGAGAGCAGCAGTCAGTGGGGGAGGCAGCAGTCAGTAGGGGGAGCAGCAGTCAGCAGCATCAGTCAGTAGGGGGAGAGCAGCAGTCAGTAGGGGGAGAGCATCAGTCAGTAGGGGGAGAGCATCAGTCAGTAGGGGGAGAGAATCAGTCAGTTGGAAAAACTCCGACACAGAGAGAGGATACGATAGGACGGGGAAGCCAGTCAACAAACCAATCAGTTATAAGCATCTGGAGACGCAGCTCACGTATGTGAGGATGGCAGGATGTAGGTTTGTCACGTAGAGATCTTTAGCGCGCTTGCATAACTGCAGTGTGAAACCAAAACTTACCGGATCAAATGTATACAATGTAACAAAAACATGAACCTTGGTTCAGACTTTCATGTGTGAAAACGCCCAAAGGCTATTTCAGAATTAAACCAAAGTTTGAGTATTTTACATTTGCAAATGGAGGAATACAGTTTCACAAGTACCACGGCACATCTGAAAAAGTCTTCTGTCCGAACCAAAGTTCAGCCCATCTTTATAATAGAACTCCGTTAAAGGCCACCCCTCACACCCCCACACCATAAACAGTCAAAATGTTTTACAACCTTCCCTTCTGCTCCTGTTCCTAACTTTCGACACCACAACGGTTTCTCAGAAGCCAGAAAGAGACAGTTCACAAGTTATGGCCTTTTTCACCTTATCGGCTAAAAGTAAAACAGAATGAGGGACTAAGGTCCTTTAGCATAAAAAATAACTTCTACTAGGCTCAAGGTTTACATTGCCAGGTGTTTCACTTGTAGTGAAAGAGTCTTCACGAAATGTAAGATTAGAACAAGTACAAGAAAATCTTGTAGAATATTAAACAATCATGTTAAAATAAAATATTGCCATTACATCTCCTTACATATACCTACGCTCTCGGTCTCTGTAAGATTGGGATTTCTCTTGGCACAGCTACCAGAAGACTTCCAACTTTCAGACAGGTTGCTCACGTCACATTTACTTTGTCTCTCTCAGTTGGACGCTGCTCAGGAACACTCAGCCCTCACCGGTAAAGTCCTTCTAATATCCTTCACTGGTCTCCGTCCAGAGCAACGGCATCTATTGGTCCATTCTTATATACGGTCTATGGATGCATGAAACATATAAAAAGGATGCCAGACACCATGTTAACAATTATCCAAAAAGCTTTATTAAATAAGTATTCCCAAAAGTAACAAACAAAGAGAAACAAAAAGGGACTGGAGACCCAGGCCAAAAAGAACAAGAGATGGGAAGACGCTGGACCAGCCTCGCACTGGGCCGTCGCTCCCCGCGTCTCCCCCTAAACTACCTAAAAAAAGGGTAAACTACTCTTAGAATAAACCAAAAAGACGAATAGCTGAACTACCGGTAATCTCGAGCCCAAACTAACGCAATAAACTAAAACGACAAAACTCCAGCACCTACGTGTGCATGGAGGTTGGGAAAACACAAACCTGCTTGTTGCGGAAGAAAGAAATATGAGGAGAAAACTCCTCACTGGTGTGCTGCTGGTGTGTTCTCCACTCCCTGCCTTCTTATCACCTCCCCCACTCTACCTGAGCACCGATTACACTCAGGTGTGCAACAGGCAGAGGGAGGGAGCAGAATGAGAAACAGAGAGAGAGAGAGAGAAAAGAAAACAAAACACACACACATATACACACACACATATATATATATATATAGAAACGAAAAAAGGCCAGTTTTTTTCATAATCACAGACTGGATGTTGTCATTTCCAAGGCAACAGCGCCAGTGTACCAGTGTTGCTTTCAGCACAGGCTAAAATTACTTTTTTTTTTTTTTTATAGACGGTTAATATTAAAATTAACAGTCTACGCTTTGGAACCCTACTCTGATGATGCTAGAGCAGACTTTTATGTCAAAATGTCACATTAATTTATTTCCTTCTCCCTGCCTCCCTCCGACTCTCTGTCTCTTAATACCGGCATTATGCAACATGACCCCACACAAATTGCAACAGAATCTCTTTCAACTGATCTAGTCTCATAAAAGTCTTCTCTATAACATAAAAAGCCCTAAGAAATCCAAGTGGTGGAAAGTATTAAAAAATACTGAAATCAGTAATGCCAGTTTCCCATTGCAGCCTGTTAAAGAGACACTACAGGTGAATAGGGAAATATTTTAAGTAACAGATATCTTTATTAAACTTCCCCAGTTGATTATTTACATTAAGACAATAATCTCTTGTATTACAAGTATTCCGAACGTGTATGTTTAATTATACAAATGACTGAGGCACTGTCTAATTAAATATGTGCTAATTTGCATAAATAATGGTGTTTCAGTATTTTTCACTTGAACTTATATGTTATAGAGGAGACGTTTATGAGTAATAAACATTTGTCAGATTTTCTGTTGCAATTTGTGGGAGAGACACTTTTTTTTTTATCACAAAATGCTTGTAGGCCTACTATCTCCCCCCGCTGAGAGACAACTTTGCCGCGTAAAGAGTCAATACCAGCTTAGGAAATAATAGACTTTCAGTTCATGGCTGTAACGTTACCGTTACATTAACGTTACTGTTACAGCGCCAAGGTCTGATCCCAGCAAACTTTCTGTTGCTGCCGTTGAGTTTGCTGATCTGGCGGAGAGTCCCAGGCGGTCCGGGATCAGATCATGGGGATCAGACCTCCGGTGCTGGGTCTAATATTAGCTGCTGACGTTTTCTTCAAGTAGCAGCTAGCCATCAGCCCGTTGTGACCCGGGTCCCCGGTGCTGACTGATTCTGGTCCGTGTGCGAAGCTAGTGTGACCTGCACTAGCTAATATTAGCTGGGTATCAGACTAATCTGCCAAGCTCATGTTTTATTCATGGCTGTATTAAGGTTTTATTTCCTTTGGCAGATAGTGATATGGTTTGATGCACTATGCCAGGGAGGCTAGCTAGTTGCTTTTAGTCTGAGTCTGTAAGATAATTAGGGTGACCAGACGTCCCGATCTGACCGGGACAGTCCCGATCTTGAAATTAATGTCCCGAGTCCCAACAAAAGCCTGTCGGGACGCTAAAATGTCCCGGTTTACACCAGGAGGCGTGAGCCGATTTTGCCGGGGCTTCAGCCCCGAATGTTTTGAGTGTAGCCCCGAATACAACGGGCAGCTACGTGTGGGGTCCGACCATGCTGTATTTGTTGCTATCACCTAGCAACTGTCTCTACGTGAGGAAAGCTGTGAAAGCCGTGTGAAGTTTTTGGAGGAGTCATAGCCAAATCAGTCTAATACATTGATGCCATCAACACAAAGTTTAGGAGCGCAATACTAATGATTTATTTTGAAGTTCCCGTGACGTGACGTTTCCAGTCTACGGTTCAGACTCAAACACATGGAGCTCTGAAGCAGACCTGTGGGTCGCTTAGTGTCCACTCTCTCTGTAAAATGCAGCGCAGCTTCAGGTTTATGGACGCACTCAGCTGTGGCCATGCTGCGGCAGATGTGTTGCGTTTGTGCTCCGTGTATTTCTGCAGTAGTTTCAGGTTTCCACCTCCGACGTAGAGCAGCGTACAGCCACTTCCCTAGCTAAACTCTTTGTCTCATTCAGAGACCAGAGACCCAAACGGGGCTCTGTGTCTGTCAGGAGGTCTGAGATCTACCGTATCAGCAGAGCAATCACGTAATGCACAGCAGACTATGGTGCAGGTAGCCTATAGATTATTTTCTGAAATATAGTGACTTTATTCTTGTAATAACCTATTATAACTTTATTTTTCTCAAAATATCACGACTCCTCCAAACCTCAGAGAACACAGATATACTGTATTTTGAATGTGCACAAAGTTTTGGACATTGCTCAAACACATCTGAAATATTACAGTGCAGGGGTTTATTAATACATTAACAACAGAAGACAGTAAACAGGAGGGAGGAGTAAATGATGCCTAGGCTACATGTGTGCTGATTCAGATATAATTAGAAAAGTTGAGCCAAAGGAGAATAAATAGTTGAAAGCAATACAGAATGCCTGACAGCCTTACTGCAATATATTCCATTATGTTTTTATGTTTGGATGGTAATCTGTGTTTCTCTTTACATAAAGATATTTGCAGCATACACTGATTCAGAAAAAGGTAGAAACAGGTGCATAAAAATTCACCAGAATGCAGGAAATGAAGTGTTTAATGCTCAAAATTTTCAATAAATCATTTTAGTTCTTTCGGTGTTATTGGAATAAATAACACTTGAAAGAATCTTTTTTAGAAAAAGTCTCAACGTAAATCTCACACTAAACTGAAAAAGGCTGTTGCTGCAATTTTGTTAATTTTACAGGAAAAAACACTTGATGACGAGCCTACGATCAAAATAATGAAGTAACTGTCTGTGTATATTTCTGACCTGGGCTGGTACGTGTTCACGTTAAAAAGCGTGCGCGTGCACAAGCACTACGCTCACGTGCAAAGTGTCCCGGTCACCCTAAAGATAACCAAACTTAATTTAAATATAACGTGCAAAGAGGGAAATAAATGTGTAACGTTACATAAAAAATAAAGTCCCCTGAAATAAATAAAAGTAAAACATGTATTTAGGCTATTGAACTATATTGACTCATTTATATCTTTATATGTATTGCCTCATTTATTCATTTCAGGATGTATTTCATAGCCATATTTATGTATATTTATGTAAAGAGGTGCAAAAAAACAGGATCAGTCGCTCAGGAAGTTGGGGTACAAGTTTCTCTCAACTGCAAAATCAGACGCTGCGAAGCGGAAGCTAACTTCAGCATGGTGTCAGATGAGTCCACATGAGTCCACACAAAATGGTCACATCATGTTTGAGCCGTTTTCAGCGCAAAATCTCCTCACATTTCTTGCAGAAAATCCTCTTGCACCCCCACTTCCCTGTGATATGCGCACAGAGATTTTGGCACATGACAGGCCTTTTTTTCCACCATGTCTAAAATCACATCAGAGTATGAATCCAAAGTCATTTTAGGGTGTGCTGAAAGCAACACTGGTACACTCACTGGCGTTGTTGCCTTGGAAATGACAACCTCCGGTCTCAGAATGTAAAAAACGGGCCTTGCTGTTTTCTAGTGATTTTTTTAATTTTTTATATGGAATAGAAAATGAAAATCAAAGCATATTTTAAATTTCTCTCATCACCTTTTGACCATGAAAAGTAAAAAACGCCTTGTATTTCTATTTTGTATTTTAAAACGACTAGCGCCTGTGAGCGGAAAAACCACCCTTGCAACTTTGGGCCGGAAGTATGGCGTGATATCAGGTCTCGCGATGTAACAAATTTCTTCATGACACTGCACACATACGCCCATTCAGGAACCGGCTAACAAAGTAGCGATGGAGTTTTTCACACTATCGTCATGGCTGAGCTGGCAAAAAAGAACAGAAAGCTAGGAAAGCATTGTCGGAGGAACAGAGAAAGAGGAAACGGCAGACTGACCAAATATCTATTTTGAAGCTGTAGGGGGAGCTCTATAGAGAAACCTGCCAGCAAAAAGAGAGAAAACAGCAAAGAAATGGCCGAAACCCCTTTAATAACTGTTTATGAAAGGAAAATTGAATGACCAAAAGATACACTGACCGGAACACCTGGAAACGCAGGCCTATCACAGCAGACTGAGCTTTTTCAGGAGTGGGGCTTAAAGAGACAGGTGCGAAAACTAGAGCGCTTCAGACAGAGGCTGAATACAGGTATATTCAGACAGACAGCGTGAGATAAAAAACTTTTCATACTGGCTTGGCAAAAATGCTAACATGCTAGCTAATGCTACACAGGTTTTCATATAACCTCTTTAGTAGACCTCTATTGCAGTAAGTCTGTTCAGACAAGAATGTCTAATTGCTTTGAAGAGAACTTTTCCATGACAAATTGGATCAGTTGTAGTTAAATTTCTGGGGCATGCACGTCAGGCTACGACATACGGCAGTGTCTGTGCGAACAACAACCCCAAATATTACACTGACTCACTTACCGTTTGAATGTTTCCAGATGTTTGATATCAGGACGATAGGCTGACAGAACTGACAAGTTGAACGTTGTCCAATTAGAACAGACCCACCGCGGTGACGTTTTTGGTGGAGCTGTTGACTCGGAACAAAGCGAACATTTTGACAATAAACTCCATCAACAACAGTATGTGGAGGCCCAATAACATCTGAATAGTTCTACTTGTTGTTAAACTGCAATGTGAGCGTCAGGATGATTGCAGGATGTGCATTATGTCGGCAGGATAATTTAAAAGGCAACCGCGACTACATTGTGCGTCTGCCCTTGTTAGTGAGGGCTAGAATATGACTGTATTTAAACTTCACTGTAGCTGATTCTGGTTTCCAACTTCGCCCCAGGTGTGTCTGTTAAAACACGGACAGAGACAACTTCTCTCTTTTGATGCTTTATTAAGATCAAACAACAGTACAAACATGGGCGTGGGTACCTTTGGTATGTGTGTGTGTGTGTGTGTGTGTGGTTCTTTAAAGAAATAAATAACATTGCAAAGGCTACCATACACATAGGAATTATATATAGCAAATAACAATAAACCCACTACATTATCTTAATGCAGTGTAACTACTTCAGCATGTAAAGGGCGTTCAGCAATCGCTATTATATCGAATCAACAGCCACGTGCAATTTAGCTAGCAGGTGAAGAATACAAACACTGAAAATCACTAGTTAACTTAATTTAAATTTGCAAGACCTGTAGACTAATACAATAACAGGCTTAAATGAACTGACAACATAAGTTATACGATTTACAGTTCTCAAGGACACACAAACGCAATCTCAACTGGCTAGTTATCCTCCAGACAGCGGCAGTCTCTTTTTTCTTTCTCTCCCTTTTCCTCCGAGTGGCGTGCATGCCCACTCACGGTGTGAAGCACGTGTCCACTCTATTCTCCGACATGCACTCTAACAATCACTGCTGACAGACGGCCTTTTGTACAGCCCTATTTCTGATACCGTGGTGGCAGAAAGTTTGCCATGACGGGCCTTCCACTACAACATCAACAGAGGAAACACTGTACGGTCTGTTGGAAAGACAAAAGGGTCCAGAGTTCTCAGGAAGTTCAATCAAATGTTTGAAGGTGCTCTTTGGGGTCGGGAATTCAATAAAGTGTAGAAAAAATAGGAAAATCCAAGGCTTCTTCTTCAAAATAATTAAAAAGGCCTTTATTTTACTGGATATTTCATAATAGAAAGTTTAAAAGACATTGGGAGAAGCAACCCACGCATAGCGACACAGACAGCCTTATTCAGGGTGTGCCTGTACGGTCTGTATCCAAGCGTACCTACGTATGTACCAACGGTGTAGATTCAATGCAGAACTTTAACCCCTTGACGCCTGAATTTATTCACAATTATATAAACAAAATATTATGTGTGTTTCTGGCTCCAAGTTGATGCTAAATTAAGTTGAGATTGTTAATTTGTCTATAGCATATGGAATAGATATAAATTTAGGTATGATGCAAATTAGCGACAACAGGCATTATGGTAAAATTGTTTACAAAATGGTAAAATTAATAAAACACAGTAGATTTCATTTATGTCACAAAGTTGTTAGAACTTCTAAACTGTAAATGACAAATACATGGATTTTGACAACGGCAAGAAAGAAAACACTCTCCTACTCCCTAACATTGACAGTAGTTTCTTTAGGGTTAGGGGTAGGGTTAGGTTTAGGGGTAGGATTAGGTTTAGGGGTAGGGTTAGGGTTAATTTTGCTTACGTGAAACGGATATATCTCCCACTCCGACCGGTCCTACGAGAAACCAGTTCCAACCAAGGTTCCGAAGTATGTATCGCATGTAAACAAACCGGCATTGGGGGGGAATACACACGCTATCTTGCCTGCAGTCGGAATGGAAGTGGTTTGATGCAAATTAGCGACAGTCGGCGTTAAGGGGATAAATCCAGCTTTAACCAACTCTGACTGGGAGATCCGGAGCCATTCCCAGGCCAGGGTGGAGATATAGTCCCTCCATCTAGTCCTGGGTCTTCCCCGAGGCCTCTTCCCAGCTGGAAGTGCCTGACGTACAGAGGAGCCCATGGGGCATCCTTACGAGATGCCCGTACCACCTCAACTGGCTCCTTTTGCTGCAAAGGAGCAGCGGCTCTACTCAGAGCTCCTCACAGATGACTGAGCTTCTCACCCTATCTCTTAGAGAGACGCCAGCCACCCTCCTGAGGAAACCCATTTCTGACATTTGTACCCACGATTTAATTATATTGGTCATTACCCCACTTTTATGATGATACACAATCCATGGCTCCAATACCAATAATATCACGATACAGCAATTCTGCGATAATCAATATATTGTTAGACAATCCCATAATGACACATAACAATATTGGTCTAACTATCAATACAAAACGCCCGTGAAAAGGTTAAGTACAGGTTTTTTCTCTTTATTCACTACAAGTCCAAACTGTTAGAAAATGACACAATTCTGCAGCACAAGTTTTTCAGTCTGTAAATTAAAATTACACAACTATAGAGCAACTAACTTCTGATATGATTATAAAAAAACATTTCATTTTCATTTTCTAAAAGGCATATAAAAATGCAAATCCTAGTGATTTAGTCCATCCATCCATCCATCCATCCATCCATCCATCCATCCATCCATCTTCGTCCGCTTATCCAAGGTCAGGTCACGGGGGCTGCAGCTCCAGCAGGGGACCCCAAACTTCCCTTTCCTGAGCCACATTAACCAGCTCCGACTGGGGGATCCCAAGGTGTTCCCAGGCCAGGTTGGAGATATAATCCCTCCACCTAGTCCTGTGTTATTGCTTGCTCTCTTACAGTGCGGACAGTTTTCTGCTTGCTCCTGCCTCTGCTTGCATATTTCTGCTGATAATCTTGCTTTTCCTCTGTGAGAAACTATGAGCAGCGGCTCTTGGATACTTATAAATCACTGGACTATACATTTTTTGCCATATTTCAAAATTTTTCTGCGTGAGCGGGGCCTACCAATAGCTCAAGCCTGTCCTACAGTGACTGGAAACGTGGTACTTTGCTAAAGCTTATTAGCAGCAAGATGCCTCCCTTCTACTACAAACTCCTTCAGAAGATTGCAGTTCTAGAAACAAAAATCCATCGGTTAGAAGTAAACGTGGAAGTGAACAGACCATGTGGGAATGACACCACTTTACCATGGACCCAAAACAATGGACAAAAGCATGCTAACCCACGGCTAATTAGCACCAACAAGACTACAAAGAAACAAGAGGGCTGTGGAACGGGTAATAAATCAACAAGTGGCAGTCCTCCCTGGAACTCTTTTGGTGCAAAGCCCAAGAGTAAATCATCTTCCTGGGAAATGGGAGGATGACTAATGGGCAGGGCACAGCGCCCTGAGATTTGTGATATGAATTGCTGCATTATCATCCAGGCAGAGCGCCTCTTCAACAACCTGTACTTAGTAGGACACAGCCGTGGACAGCTGCAAAAGGGAAAATTAGCAACAAAATGCCTCCCCAACAACCAAGTGTGCAACTGGAAAACAGATTTTCTGCACTGCCGCAGGACCCTGGACATTCGTCTGATTACATGGATTACGTCTCATCATCACACAGCAGGGTAAGGACTGAGAGCAATTCAAAAAGTGAAAAGCTACAGGGAAAGCTAACAACTGGGCCTCAAACTCTGATTGTGGGTGACTGCTGTAAAAGCAGTAAAAACACCCAAATACTCTGTTACCCCACAAGACATCATGGCAGCACACCCAAATGTGAAAAACATTATACTGCATATAGGGTCACATGATGTTGTAAAGCAACAGTCTGAAAGGCAGAAATGTGACTTTATGGATCTGCTGATAGCAGTCAGCTCCCTAAACGCGGAGGTGTTTATCAGTGGCCCTATACTGCCAGTCAGAAGAGGAGCTGAGAGATTTGGCAGACTGTTGGCACTGAACAAATGGCTTCCAACTGCATGTACCATCCGTTCTCTGAAGTTCATTGAACATTTTAAAATGTTCTGGGACCACAGACATCTTTTTAAAGCAGATGGACTTTTCCTTAACAAGCCAGGAGTAAAGCTGTTCACCTCCAACCTACTTTACTTTCTGCACCACACATCTGCTCCCTTAGTCAAGGACACGAGACAAGAGGAATCTAAACAAGAGGAAGACATAACAAAGCATGGCAGTGATCCACCACAGCCCCCACTTGTGCAGAGATTTGACCATGGGAGATATGAGAAATCTCAACCCCCCTCTTCACCCGTCCAACACTTTCCTCTCACCCTTTCCCCTCCTTCCCCCATCCCCATGTTGGAGTCCAGTGGCAGGATGAGGCAGCTGGTGGATGCTGGAATCAAGTTTGCCCCCCTTCCTTCTCCCATCACTTGCCCCTGGCCAAAAGTGGAACCCCAGGCATCTCTGCCAGGATTGCAGCAAATTCCCTCTCCCCAGACAACAAGCTTTAACTGATATATGCCGGGTCCAGGCTGCACGCCTAGTGGCACTCATGATTCTTTCCAAGACAAGCCCGGGCCCTGTGTATTAAATTCTTCCTCAATTTATGTTGTGATAGGTAATGGAAAAAGAATGGTGAATCCGCTAAATAAGAAGAAGCACTTAACTGCAAACTTAGCAGTCACCATTTTGTTTAATGACTCATTCCAAAGTACTCAAATATCTTATGGAAACTGCTTATTTTGAATATGTGGCTCTTCAGCTAAGATCCTCCCCTCAAGCTCTACTTCTAAATATCTACAGGCCACCTAAATACTGTGCATCCTTCTTTGATATCTTTACTGAACTGCTGTCTATAATCTGTATTAACTTTGATTGTGTAGTTATTGCTAAAAACTAATCTCCAGGTCCATTATGACACATACTGTATAAAGAGAGACTTCGCATTTATAATTTGGAACTGAGGAATGCAAGGCGGTCCTTCTTCTCTATTGCCAGAAACAATAATAATTCACGTGCTTTGTTTGCTACTGTCGATAGGTTAACAAACCCTCCAGTACCAGTAGCATCTGAACTTTTATCCACCAAGGCCTGCAATGACTTTTAAATTTTTTTTTTAAAGAGAAGTACTTCCACTCTTGTTATGGGTAACAGAGTAAAAAGTCACATTTTTGGCACCAGCGCATCGATTCTCATATTGCACAAAGAAGGACAATGTTATATTGCCATATCACTATTTTGTCTCACCCTTATTCAATTCAATTCAATTCAATTTTATTTATAGTATCAAATCCTAACAGAGTTATCTCGAGATACTTTACAGATAGAGTAGGTCTAGACCACACTCTATAATTTACAATTTACAAAGCCCCAACAATTACAGTAATTCCCTCAAGAGCAAGCATTATAAATGGCTATTGCGACAGTGGCGAGGAAAAACTCCCTCTTGGGAAGAAACCTCGGCAGACCCAGACTCTTGGTAGGCGGTGTCTGACGGGGCCGGATGGGGGTGTGATGGCGATAATAGTCGCATTGAAAATAGTGGAACAGTGATTTTGAAGGTAGTCGTTGTAGTTCATGTCACATAACCATAGGTGAGGGTAGAAACTTATGATATTGAATATCAGCAGGAGTCTCCCTTGGACATCACTTTCTTTTACTTTCTTTGCAATAAATTCTGTCCTTTGCATGCAGCCTGGAACACTACTTTAGATGGCTGTGGTACTAATTACTAAGTACTAATAACCTTTATGGAAAACATATTCACTGAAACTGTGTGTTCTCCTGCTCATCTTTCATGTTCCTGTTTTGCTACTCTTGTTGTTGTTTCCTTTGTTGGGCTCAACATAATATCTGTTCTCAGGAGACTCAATGTGCTCATATCACTGTGGTTTCACTGCCGGGGATGACACTAGATCCTTTGAAATTATAAATAACCGTATGATGACGTGAGAAAATAAACTGTCTGGGTTTTGGTCTCAGGGTCTGGTCTATTCAACAGGATGAAGGCGTAACCTGTAAATGAGAAAAGATGTTTTCAGGTACAAGTATTATTTACATTTGTCTGTCCCTCCCTAAGCCAAAGCTAACTGTGACACTTGGCACAACATTGTGCACTTCCTTAGTCATGTTACTAAGCACCAAAGGAGCAACCTTTGTCTGAGGAGAACAAAAGACTCAGGTTCTCTGTGATTCGCCACCGGTAGATCTGCAGACTACATATACATCATGCCACGTATGTTTTTCATTCAGAGAGTTGCAGTCAAGATGAGGCTACTTGTGGCGTTTCTCTTGTCAGCGTTGGGCTGCGGTCTCGCTGGAGGGCAGCTTGTGTCCAAATGTGACCTAATGAAGGCGTTTCAGGACATAAAGCAGGAAGGACTGACTATGGACTTAGTGGCTAAGAGTAAGTACCGGTTGTGACTATCACATAACCCAAAAACAAATTATTATTATACAGTATATTGAATTGCTTGCCTAGGCATATATAAATACACAGATCTCCCCCACACCTTTTATTCATGATTAACAGTGTTTTTATCACATTAATTGTTTAAATTAATGTATATGTTGTTATTTATTGTTTTTTAGCACTTTTATCCAAGCACTTGTTTCACTAACCTTTTGGGTATGTGTAATTGTTGTATATATATATATATATATATATATATATATATATATATATAAATAAAGAGGAAATTGGGGAAGATGGGGGAGAACTTAAGTAATATACCTCCCACTGTCTCTGTCCTGTCCAGTGGTTCTTTTAATCTCTTTTTAAAGACTTTTAATCCTTTTAAATTTGCCTTTTAAATAAGAGTTTTTTAAAGTGGCTTTACCTTAACCTAAACCAAAAACAAAGTGTCCCATTCAGTGCCTGAAGTTAACTTTTTTGGCCACCAGCCACTCTGGTAGGTGGATGTTAAAATTCAATAGCCACAGTGGCTTTTAACCAGCCAATTATTACTTGCCTGATAAAGGTGAAATACGGGAAAATCACAAGCATCGTTCTTGAACTTGGTTAAAAATACACATTGAAGTGCTGTTTGCCGTTGTCCCGAACTGGTATTAAAATGTCTTTTTACTTTTACTTTTTTTTTTTTTAAATCATCCTCTTGTAAGAGCCAGGGATAGTCTATTATTGTTGAACACCTTTTTTTGGTCACCTACGGTACTTGGGGCACCTGGTGTTGGCAGAGGAAGCAACAGGGAATCATCTGTTTACATGTGTAATTATTGTGAATGAGAGAGAGGGGTGATGTCTTATTTTTGCTGGCCGCTGTTTAACGGTGTTTATCATTTTGGACACCTTTTTGTACGCCATTGAATGTCTTGGATATACACAACCACTGTTTCTCCTGCAAATAAATCTCCAAAATGAAGTCATTGGATCTGTGAGTCATTAACATACAGTATAATAGTTTCCCATACTAAGTTTCTCGCCGGCTACAATTTTTGTTTGCAGATAATTTTAATTACTAAGCCTCCGGGGGATGATGCATCAGTAAAATTTTGTGTGTGGTTATCTGCCTGTTAGATTTTGGATGAGGGCCGTTAATCGATTAAAATATTTAATCGTGATTAATCGCATGATTATCCATAGCAAACTTGTGATTAATCGCAAATTAATCACACCTTTTCTATGTGTTCTAAATGTACTATTAGCAGACATTTTTTAAGTTTTTAATGCTCAAGTGGTATTTAAGACTTGACCGGTGCTAACTCAGTTCACATGGACATTACATGCAAATAACTTTAGTCTTGTCGAAAGAACAATCTGGAAGGGCTTTGAAACTTAACTTTCTGTTCAAAAAACCTTTTTATTTATCTATTTCTGCTCAAGAAGGTTTGCTTCTGCTAGCAATCCACAACATTACTGCTGCATTGCTTCTTCATTGTCCAAACTACGGAGCGGCCCAATGCCAAAATCTCAGAACACGCATTCCATTAATCGTGCGTGAAAGTATTACTTGCGTAAAACTTGTTATTCTCACGTTCATTTTGACAGTCTTAATTTTAATATTTCCTGTGTACGAGTAGACGTTTTAGACTGATGTTGGGTCAGGAAGTCCTTAGGAACCATCCTCTGGCGGTCATGAATATTCAGAGAAAATGTAATTTTTTGAGTTTTGTGAAAGTTTTTGTCTCTCTCTTCTCTCCCCTGCTTTCAGTTGTGTGTCACGCACAGCTTGCGACGGGTTTTAACACCAGCGCAGTGACTGAGTTGACTCCCAGGGGCGGACAACACAGTAGGGGGAAGAGGCATGCGGGCATGTTCGAACTGGCAAAGTTTGGGGACCTTACAACACCCCCTGGCCATGGGCATCCTCCACCAGCCACCAAACCTCCACCAGCCACTGAACATCCACCGCACACAAGGTTTCCATACGTGGTAAGCAATGACCATACAACACGCCCCAACCGGGTGCGACGGCTCGCCGGGCCTCCACCGCCTACCAAACTGGCACAGTTTGGGGACCTTACAACACCCCCTGGCCAGGGGCATCCTCCAACAGTCAGTAAACCTCCACCAGCCATCAAACCTCCACCGGCAACCAAACCTCCACCAGCAACCAAGCCTACACCAGCAACCAAGCCTACACCAGCCACCAAGTCTCCACAGGCCACCAAGGCTCCACCGGCAACCAAGCCTACACCAGCAACCAAGCCTACACCAGCCACCAAGTCTCCACAGGCCACCAAGTCTCCACAGGCCACCAAGTCTCCACCGGCAACCAAGGCTCCACCGGCAACCAAGCCTACACCAGCAACCAAGCCTACACCAGCCACCAAGTCTCCACAGGCCACCAAGTCTCCACAGGCCACCAAGTCTCCACCGGCAACCAAGGCTCCACCGGCAACCAAGCCTCCACCAGCAACCAAGCCTCCACCAACCACAAGGCTTCCAGAAGTGGTAAGCAACAACCTTACAGCACGCCCCAGCCGGGTGCGACGGCTCGCCCGCCCTCCACCGCCTTCCAGACCTCCACACGTGGAAAGCAACGAGACAGAGGACGAGCAGGTCTGGATGCTCTACGGCCTTTTCCAGCTCAGCAATCACCTGGTCTGCAGCGACGGCACGACTCCGTCACCCAACCTCTGTGAGATGGACTGCAACAGTGAGTTCGCTTTCTGTTTGTTTTGTATCGCAACACATTCT
Organism: Perca flavescens; assembly: GCF_004354835.1. Taxonomy (NCBI): domain Eukaryota; kingdom Metazoa; phylum Chordata; class Actinopteri; order Perciformes; family Percidae; genus Perca; species Perca flavescens. The sequence continues at coordinate 6,070,598 of NC_041332.1, forward strand.
CATGAACATGTTCGGTAACACTTTACAATAAGGTACACAAAAAAATACTTGAAAAAATTACTCTTTTTGAAAGAGTAACGAATGATTAGTTACCCTTTTTCAAAATTGTAGTTACCCTTTTTCAGAACTTTTTCAGAAGGGTAGTTACCCTTTTTCAGAAGGGTAACGAATGACTAGTTACCCTTTTTCAAAAGGGTAGTTACCCCTTTTCAGAAGGGTAGATGAAGTTATTATTATTATAAATATATTTATATTATATTCAGTCAAAAGTTAATTTCTGAGGGACACCCAAAGAGAAGTTGGGTTAAAACTGGGATCTTGGCCTTCAATTTTACTCACCAGCGCCACCTGGAGGTGGAAATCTGCCGAAGAAGTTGGGTTTTGAGATGTTGGGTACACTGAGACGTTGGTATGTTGGGCCCATTGGGTTCAATGGGGGAAAGCTGTGGAGGACCAACCCTTTTTCAGAAGCGTAACAAAGGATTCGTTACTCTTTCAAAAACAGTAACTAATCATTAACTACCTATTTTTTTGTCTACCTTATTGTAAAGTGTTACCACATGTTCATTTGATATCGTAGAAAATTAGGCAACCGCCGGCTGGTCACACACATGATTGTTAAGTTTAGCGGACTTTACAGTTACATTTAGCCGACAGAAGATGAATGGGCGCCAGCTACTAAGCACTGCGAGGTGAATGCCGTTACAGTTAACTTTAGTTGACAAAAAGTGAGCGTCACTGCGACGACGAATATGTAAATAAATTTCTCATTTATAAACTGTGAATGTTTGGTGTGAAAACATTTTGTTTTTGTTTACAGTTTGTAAAATAACAAAAGCTGTCGGATAAGTAGAAGTAGAAAGTGGCGTGGAAAGAACAGTTTTAATTAAGTACAAGTATCTCAAATTTGTACTTAAAGCTACATTGTGTAAGAATTTCTCCCATCTAGCGGTGAAAGTGCATATGACAACCAACTGAATAGCCCCTGCCATTCAGAGTGCGTTTAAACTACTACTGTGGCCGAACCCAAAATTAGCGTTCCTTCCAGTGTAATAATAGTTTTACGTTATTTTGGTACTATTTCATTGTTAACATCAGCTATCAGGTTCCCAAACATATGCAAGCTAATGTTAGTAAAGTATCAGTAAAGTATCAGTGCTATCGTTATTCTGTATATTGAACGAGTCTGTGTTACCATTCCATTACGTGAGCTGCCAGGGAAATCACGACACATATGATTCCGCTTATATTACAAGGTAGACAATCATTTTTCATCATTGATGCAAGGAAAAGTATCCCAGACATTGTTCTAGCGTTTTGCACAGCCATGCTAGCAACTATAAAACTTAAAATTTACACAAATAGGCAGAATTACCTTTTGAGAAGAAAGCAGGCAACTTCAGTGTCCCTTTTAAAATCCTTGATCCTTATAAGCTCTTTCCATCTTGGAAAAGCCATTCCAATATTAACTTTGGTTTTGTTGCTTTGCCTGTGGCGTTGTCGTTTTAATTGTCTTTTTAACTTCCTTTGTGACTCTGTTACATGTCCTAGAGAATAGGCGTGATCCTCCATTTTTAACAGGCTTTCAAATCTGCCGGTAGTCACTGAGTAATCTTCTCCCCCTCCCTCCCTTGCATTTGTCATTGTGCCACTGAGTGAAAAGCGTGAAATGTGGAGGTTTGTCCCTCTTTGGCTTATGTATTTTAAAAATGGAGGCGCTACATGGTAGAATACATTCACGCGACTCGCTCATATGTATTCTGAATTATTCTAAATGGCAGATGCTTACGAGAATACTTTGATTAGTTGGTGGAAGTAATTACACTTGAATGAGCACATATTTGTGAAAGAACAAAGGTTTTTTGCTAAGAAACAACTCTTTTTATTATACAATGGAGCTAAGTATTTGAGCAAATGTGCTTAGTTACTTTTCACAAGTGCTCTAGAAACAGGTGGTGTGTCAGATGCATTCATGTGACAGCTCAGACAATTAACGACAGCTCACTAAGGACAAGCCTAACAACTTTTACTCAAGTCAAATAATTTTTCATCTTTGTCTTAAACCAGTGAACTTGTTTTCTTTTCAGACCTTGTTGATGGAGACGTACAGGACAGCATCAGCTGCGTGTTGAAGGTCATCAGCCAACTTATGTAAGTTCATTTTTTAAATTACTTTACAGTGTGCATAAAATGTCAGAAAACTAGAAAAAAATTAAAATTTTAAACAGCCTAGGGCACAATCTACATTAGATTTGACTTGTTTGACTTCAGACGTCACTACGTCTTCATAGTTTGTTTATTTGAAGAGATTTGTTTTCTATTCATTGTTATTTTAATGTGGGATTTGTTTTAAAAATCAAATTATTATTATTTATTATTTTATTTACAATAAAATTAAATTTCAGATGCACTTTTGATAAGAGGACACATCTGTTGTTTTGCACAGTTTATAGAAATAAAAGTCAGTCATTTGTCTGCAGCTCATACGGTTAAAAAATCCTGAGAAAATCGTATTGTGAACTTAAAATGGTGACGTTACAGCCCTACAGAAACCCTTTGGACAGTAACATATTTTTGAAAATGTAAACTATTGTATGTTATTTTATGTTGACTTTGCTGTATTTTGTTTAATCTGGTTTGCAGTGCTTTGTTTCATTCCCTACCTATCTTTGTATATATGAATTTATTTCTATTGTGAATATTTCCACAGTGAAAACGGTTTTGGGGCGGCTAACAGTGACGAGTTAATAAGAATGTAAGTTATATCTTCATTATCTCAGGATTACAGCAGCTACAGATGACGGATCTTTTTGCACCTTTTTTTCAGAGCCCTTAAGTTATTTATTGCTGTCGGTGTGTAAAGACCATTTCAAACAATATATAAAAAAGTGTAGGCTCCATGTAGGCTACAGAGGCTCAGTACTCGCGGTAGCGGTTGCAGGTTCGGTTCCAACCTGAGGCCCTTTGCTGCATGTCGTTGCTGTCGGATCAAATAAAGGCGTATGCCAATAAAAAGATTAAAAAAAATTATTTTCGAAAAACAACCTTGCCTTTAATTAATTTACTATTCATCATGAGATCAGTACTCAATTAAAAAACATGTGAATGAATTGTTGATGTCTTCTGTTTCTTTGCAGGATCAGGCTCATCTTCCAGCCGGAGTGCAGCAATAAGAAAGCCTCTGACTACTTCGCTGAATGCCAGTAGTGCCGTAACTTATAATAGTTATGGCGTACATATTTAACCTATGTATATGAGTGGTGATTGGCCATGTATGAGTGATTTGTGGTGATTTATGACATAAATAAAGTCAAGCATGTTGCACTTGTTGTGTTTTTGTGTCTATGATCTAAAAATAAAATCTGCCATAAAGCATTGTGGGAAAAAGTGCCACACCTTGGACAAATGAAGGAATTTCCTCCAAAATGTGCACATTGATAATGATTGAAAGACCTTAAATTACTATTAACTATACTTTTAAATGAAAGAAATTACTACTTTTACTATTACTTGCTATACATGTAAAGAAGACTCACAGAACAGGAATGGGAGGGGGCTGAATATTTCATTTTCCTAAAAAATAAATTCAAAAAGACACTGTCCAGCATTATTTATATTCTCTTTGGATCTTCCCCTCTTAGTTAAAACAAATATCTTAAAACTATTTTACCTGACGTACAGAGGCGCCCAGGGGGCATCCTTACCAGACGCAAAGGAGCAGCGGCTCTACTCCAAGTTCCTCACGGATGACTGAGCGTCTCACCCTATCTCTTAGGGAGACGCCAGCCACCCTCCTGAGGAAACCCATTTCTGACGTTTGTACCCACGATTTAGTTCCATTGGTCATTACTCCGCCTTTATGACGATACACGATCCATGGCTCCGATACTGATAATATCATGAAACAGCAATTCTGCAATAATCAATATATTGCTAAACAATCCCATAAACAACATAACAATATTGGTCTAACTATCTATACAAAATGCCCGTGAAAAGGTTAAGTGTAGGTTTTTTTCTCTTTATCCACTGCAAGTCCAAACTGTTAGAAAACAGCAGAATTCTGCAGCACAAGTTTTTCAGTCTGTACATTAAAATGACACAACTATAGAGCAACTAACTACTGATATGATTATAAAAAAAACATTTCCTTTTCTAAAAGGCACATCAAAATGCAAATCCTAGTGATTTTGTGTAAAACCAAGTGCCAACAATGTGTGATGTCACCCGTTGGTTTGTGGAGATCTGCTATGACTCATTGAGTTTGCCGTTACGGGCGCAGCCATCCTGGTTGCGGATGTGACAATTTTAGACGAGAGGGAGGAGCCCCTACACTCTACGTTACGTTACACACTTTCACTGGCAATCACATCATAGCCACGCCCTAAAACACCCCCTGCTTTATCGCCAATTTTGAAATCAATGAGACCATAATTCAAAAAATGAACGTCATTCTGTGTTGCAAAAGACTTAAAACTAGCGATTGAGACCATAAAGTCATTATGAAAATGTTTACTGAGGTAATAAATCAAGTGAGAAGTGGGTCACCTTCTTATAGACTTCTACAGAAACCAAACTCCTTTTGCAACCGAGGGCAACCGCCCTCTGCTGGAATTCAGATATAATGCAGGTTTAAGGCACTTCTGCATTTGCAGCACTTCGCCGAACCAGATGCTTTGTAAATTAATATTTACAGTCAATGTGTAAAACCAAAATAGCTATGCTGTGAGCTGGAAAATCTATTTAAAGCACCGTATTTTATTAATTAAAATATGGATTTTTGGCACCAGCACGTCGATTCTCGTATCGCACAAAGAACAATGATATATTGCCATATTGCTATTTTGTTTCACCCTTATTCATAACTATAGGTGAGGGTAGGAACGAAAATTGGCCCATAGATCTAAAGCTTTGCCCTAAAATTAATTAAAGAAAATCACCAATATAACAGCTGAAACCAAACTTTTTTCAACAGAATTGTACAATAGCTTCCATCTGTATTGAATATCAGCAGGAGTTTCCCTGGACATCACTTTCTTTTATTTTCTATGCACTACATTCTCTCAGCCTGGAACACTACTTTAGATGGGTGTGGATTTTAAAACACAGTTTTAGTATTAGTAACCTTTATGGAAAACGTATTCACTGAGTGTTCTCCTGCTCATCTTTCATGTTCCTGTTTTGCTGGTTTTGGTGTTGTTGTTTCCTTTGTTGGGCTCAACATAATGTCTGTTCTCAGGAGACTCAATGTGCTCATATCACTGTGGTTTCACTGCTGTCACACTGCCAGGAATTACATCGGATCCTTTGAAATTATAAATGACCATATGATGACGTGAGAAAATTAACTGTCTCAGGGTCTGGTCTATTCAACAGGACGAAGGCGTAACCTGTAAATGAGAAAAGATGTTTTCAGGTACAAGTATTATTTACATTTGTCCGTCCCTCCCTAACCCAAAGCTAAGATTTAGCACAACATTGTGCACTTCCTAAGTCATGTTTCTAAGCACCAAGGGAGCAACCTTTATCTGAGGAGAACAAAAGACTCACTGTTCACTGTGATTTGCCCGATCTCCAGACTATATATATATACATCATGCCATGTATGTTTTTCAGAGAGTTGCAGACAAGATGAGGCTACTTGTGGCGTTTCTCTTCTCAGCGTTGGGCTGCGATCTCGCTGGAGGGCAGCTTGTGTCCAAATGTGACCGAATGAAGGCGTTTCAGGACCTGACGGAGGACGTAAAGCAGCGAGGACTGACTAATATGGACTTATTGGCTAAGAGTTAAGTACTGGTTGTGACTTTCACATAACCAAGAAAAAATGATTATTATATATTGAATTGCTTGCCTAGGCATATATAAATACAAATATATATATACAAATTATATAAATATAAATTTATATGTTGTTATATATTGTTTTTAGCACTTTTATCCAAGCATTTGTTTCACTAACCTTTTGGGTATATGTATTTTTTGTACATACATACTGTACACACACACACACATATATATATATATATATATATATATATATATATATATATATATATATATATATATATATATATATATATATAAATGGGAGATTGGGGTTTATGGGGGAGAACTTCAGTAATATACCTCCCACTGTCTCCATCCTGTCCAGTGGGTCCTTTAATTTCTTTTTAAACACTTTTATTCCTTTTATAAAACTGAACAATGTTTTTAAAGAGTTTTTTAAAGTGGCTTTACCTTAACCTAAACCAAAAACAGTCCCAGTCAGTTAACTTTTTTGGCCACCAGCCACTCTGGTAGGTGGATTTTAAAATTCAATAGCCACAGTGGCTTTTAACCAGCCAACTATTATTTGCCTGATAAAGGTGAACGAGCATCATTCTTGAATTTGTTAAAAATACATATTTAGGAATAGACTTATTTCTTTGATTAGGATAATGCACATTAAGCAACATTTCTGTAAATGCACCAGTGTTAGTCAGTTGGCTAATTTTCACTGTAGTCCTAGTTGCATGCATGCCTTTGTGGTGGGAAGAAACCAGAGCACCCGGAGGAAACCCACGCAAGCACGGGGAGAACATGCAAACTCCACACAGAAAGATCTGGGACGACCTGGATATAAAACCCAGAACCTTCTTGCTGTGAGGCAGAAGTGCTAACCACCGAGACACTGTGCTGCATTTTAAGTGCTATTTGCCGTTCGCTTGGTATTTAAACGTCTTTTTACTTTTACTTTGAATCATCCTCATTTTAAGAGCTAGGGATGGTATTGAGTTTCTGTCCTTTGGTGCAAACCATTCTGAAAGGCACTACACTTAGTTAGTTTAAGTCTTTGGTTCATAAATGCCACCCAAGATGGAACAGACACTGTACTGAAAATACTTTCAGTAATAGGCAAAGATGCACAGATACTTGAAATAAAAACATATTTCAAACAAAGTTTCTTACCTGCAGCCCAATGTAACACATTTGGTTTTAAACATTTTGTTCTCTTAATGAAATGAAAACTGGTGTCTTGTTAATAAAGGAATGGATACTGTGAATTAGGGAAATACTTCCAGTATTAGGTATGGCTATTTTAAATAAATAAAATTATTCCAAGTGTAGTGCACAGATACTTCAAATGAAAACATAATAAAGTGCAAAATGAAAGCACAATGATTATTTTGAATAAAGAAGATACCTCAAGTACGTCAACTAAAGAAAATGTTTCAAGTATAAAAGTATCTTAGTAGTAGTGCCATGCCATAGACAGTAAAAAGTGCAAAACAGTGACATAGCACAAATGTACACACTTGTACACACTTGTACACACACACACACACACACATACACATACACACACACACACACACACACACACACACACACACACACACACACACACACACACACACACACACACACACACACACACACGATGTCTGCAAACACCGGCTGCCAAGATTCCAATTGTCCGTTATATAGTGAATTGTCAGGCTGATGAAAGGCTCCATGGTACGGCTCAACCACAGGTCCATTGTAGAGGATTAAATCCGAACCAAGTCCAAATAATGGATGTTGCACTGGTCTTTTTCATCAGCTCCTCCATTTCGCTTTCAGCCATGTTTGCTCAAGACAACGATGACGCGTTGCAGCTCATGGCTCTAAAATTTGCAGGTAGATTACGTCATTAACATGTATTGTCGCGAATTAAAATCTCTATCGTAGGCCAATTTTGTATAATTTATATTGCATATCGTTTCTATCGCCCATTACTACCATTGAATGTCTTGGATATACATAACCTCTGTTTCTCCTGCAAATAAATCTACAAAACGCAGTCATTGGATCTGTGAGTCATTAACATATATTAGTTTCCTCACTAAGCTTCTTGCTGGCTAAAATTGTTGTTTTCAGAGAGTTGCCTATACTCATCTTTTTGTTGGTTGCTTTTTTCCGCCAGCCTCTTCACCCCAGTAAACATTTTTGAGCTAAAATCCAAGGAAATGGCGAATTTGGTTGAAATGTGAAAGAACAGTGGCAAAAAACAACTAATGAATCGCTCAATTTTCATTGACTACCCACCATTCTTCACCACCTACCAAACAAAATTCACCCGCATTTAGTGTGTGGTCGGGTATTAATTTCAGAACCTGGTTCCAGTAGAAGAAAATATTATTCGGGGATTCATGAGCTTGGTACGTTGAACAGGCCGACACTAAAAAGAGTTGTTTTTATGGATTTGGATGATGTATCAGTAAAACGTTGTGAGTGGTTATCTGCCTGTTAGATTTTGGATGAGGGCTGTTGATCGATTAAAATATTTAATCGTGATTAATCGCATGACTGTCCATAGTAAACTTGTGATTAATCGCAAATTAATCACACCTTTTCTATGTGTTCTAAATGGACTATTATCAGACGGACACAGTTAGACACTGGTGAAGAAAGTGGAGCATCTTGCAGATATCTTTCAAGTTTTTAATGCTCAAGTGGTATTAAGACTTGACCGGTGCTAACTCAGTTCACATGGACAGTACATGCAAATAACTTTAGTCTTGTCGAAAGAACAATCTGGAACGGCTTTGAAACTTAACTTGCTGTTCAAAAGACCTTTTTATTTATCTATTTCTACTCAAGAAGGTTTGTTTCTGCTAGCAATCCACAACATTACTGCTGCATTGCTTCTTCATTGCCCAAACTACGGAGCGGCCCAAGGCCCAAATCTCAGAACGCGCGTGCGTTAATTGTACGTGAAAGTAATTAGTGTCGTAAAAATGAATTTGCGTTAACTTGTTATTATGTCGTTCATTTTGACAGCCCTAATTTTAATATTTCTTGTATACGAGTAGACGTTTTGGACTGATGTTGGGTCAGGAAGTCTTTAGGAACCATCCTCTGGCGGTCATGAATATTCAGAGAAAATGTAATTGTCTGTAAAGGAGTTTTGTGAAAGTTTTTGTCTCTGTTTTCTCTCCCCTGCTTTCAGTTGTGTGTCACGCACAGCTTGCGACGGGTAGTAACACCAGCGCAGTGACTGAGTTGACTCCCAGGGGTGGACATCACAGTAGGGGGAAGAGGCAAGCCAGGTTTGGGGAGCTTACAACACCACAGCCACCTCCAACAACCACCAAGCCTCCATCAACCTCCAATCCTCCACCAGCCACCAAGCCTCCATCGGCAACCAATCCTCCACTGGCAACCAATCCTCCACCGGCCACCAAGCTTCCGCTGGCAACCAATCCTCCACCAGCAACCAATCCTCCACCAGCCACAAAGCCTCCACCGGCAACCAATCCTCCAACAGCCACCAATCCTCCACCAGCCACAAAGCCTCCACCGGCAACCAATCCTCCAACAGCCACCAAGCCTCCATCAGCAACCAATCCTCCACCAGCTACAAAGCCTCCATCGGCAACCAATCCTCCACTGGCCACCAAGCCTCCACCGGCAACCAATCCTCCACTGGCAACCAAGCCTCCACTGGCAACAAATCCTCCACTGGCAACCAATCCTGCACTGGCAACCAATCCTCCACCGGCCACCAAGCTTCCGCTGGCAACCAATCCTCCACCAGCAACCAATCCTCCACCGGCCACCAAGCTTCCGCTGGCAACCAATCCTCCACCAGCCACCAATCCTCCAACAGCCACAAAGCCTCCACCGGCAACCAATCCTCCAACAGCCACCAAGCCTCCATTGGCAACCAATCCTCAACCAGCCACAAAGCCTCCACCGGCAACCAATCCTCCACTGGCCACCAAGCCTCCACCGGCAACCAATCCTCCACTGGCAACCAAGCCTCCACTGGCAACAAACCCTCCACTGGCAACCAATCCTCCACTGGCAACCAATCCTCCACCGGCAACTAAGCCTCCACCGGCAACTAAGCCTCCACCGGCAACCAATCCTCCACTGGCAACCAAGCCTCCACCAGCAACAAATCTTCCACTGGCAACCAATCCTTCACTGGCAACCAAGCCTCCATTGGCAACCAATCCTCCACCAGCCACCAATCCTCCACTGGCAACCAATCCTCCACCGGCAACCAAGCCTCCATTGGCAACCAATCCTCCACCGGCCACCAATCCTCCACGGGCAAACAATCCTCCACTGGCAACCAATCCTTCACTGGCAACCAAGCCTCCACCGGCAACCAATCCTCCACTGGCAACCAATCCTTCACTGGCAACCAAGCCTCCACGAGCAACCAATCCTCCACCAGCCACTTAACAAACACCGAACACAAGGCTTCCACAAGTGGTAAGCAATGACCTTAATGAAAATGTAGGCTATTGTAGAGCTGTAATCGGGCCTTAAAAGTACGGCCCGAAAAGGCCCGAGCCCGACCCGTACATTTTGATTGATAGCTTTTTAAATGCCCGAACCAGTTTACAGCCCGACTGTAAAGGCCGTCTATCAGCATCATTACTGTCGGACTCGCGCTTCGCACCGCGAGCAGGCACACGCACCACTCGGCGGAAAAGGGAGAGAAAGAAAAAAAGAGACTGCGCCGCACGCACACAGCTCCTTTGTCTTTCGTAAAAAATTTGTCATTTATACATTTTTTAACATAATTTATTCAAGAATAACGGAGGCTATAGGCCACTTGGAAGTTGGAACATAGAAATGAATTAAGTCCTCCAGAGACCAGCCTCCGTTTCACCTCCTCAGGATCCATTTTCACGCTAATCGAAACGCATCACCTGACCGCTCAAAATAATAGAAATTAAGCCGACGGAACCAGTCGGGTCCCGTCGGGTTCAGGCAAAGATCTTCAGCTCTAGGCTATTGTACGTTATTTTATGTTGACTTTGCTGTATTTTGTTTAATCTGTTTTGCAGTGCCTTGGTTCATTCCCTACCTATCTATGTTAATATGAATTTATTTCTATTGTGAATATTTCCACAGTGAAAACGGTTTTGGGGCGGCCAACTGTGACGAGTTAATAAGGATGTAAGTTATATCTTCATGTAGTCTATGTGTTGCATGTAACATTACAACCTTTGGTAATTTGCCTTTTAAATGCAAGAAATTAAATGCAGGCACAGTTGGTAATGTTGAAAAGCTAACAAGATTTGAAAGTAGACATGCACGATACATTTCTTGGAAACAATAAAAAATAAATAAAAACGTACCTGTCCAACAGAAAGATGGCAAAGTGGCAACTTTTGCTGAGTTTTATCCTCCATTCTCCAATAGGCTTGCAGGAAAACTCTTTGATCTCAGGCTCGTTCACGGGAGAGGTAGAGTACGGCGCGAGCGGGCAAGCAGGCATGTCATTGGTTATTTCCAGGCGGCTGCGAGGCAGTGATTGGCAGTCCATGAAATGGACTGCCAATCATCTATTGATTTGTGTACATGATCACGTTCATTTCGTTTTTTTTCGTGGTGGTAAGCACAAATTTTAAACTAATGTAAATTTAGTTCTTCTTTTCCTAAACACCCAGAGACATGGCCGTCTCCTGCGTGTGACGTGTCATTTCCCCGTTCTTCTTTTCCTAAACCCAACCTCAGTATAGAGGCTTCCCATTACGTGCTCACCACCACAAACAAAACGAGATGAATGTGTCCGTGTAAACCAATTAAGAGATTAAAAATAACATGACCATTTCACGAACTGCCGTGAGACCGTGTTGAATTACAGCAGCTACAGATGACGGATCTTTTTGCATCTTTTTTCAGAGCCCTTAAGTTATTTATTGCTGTCGATGTGTAAAGACCATTTCAAACAATATATAAAAAGAGGATTTTTGGGGCACCATGTAGGCTACAGAGGCTCAGTCCTTTGCTGCATGTCGTTCCCTTTCATGTCAAGCTGTCCTATCAAATAAAGGCAATACATGCCAAAAAAAAAGATTTATTTAAAAAAATTATTTTCGTGAAATCATGTGAATGAATTGTTGATGTCTTCTGTTTCTTTGCAGGATCAGGCTCATCTTCCAGCCGCAGTGCAGCAATAAGAAAGCCTCTGACTACTTCGCTAAATGCCAGTAGTGCTGTAACTATCACTAGAAGGATTAACCTATAGGAGTGGTGATACGCCATCTATTAGTGGTGATTTATGACATAAATAAAGTCAAGCATGTTGCACTTGTTGTGTTTTTGTCATGGACCAACAGACCCTGTTGCTCTGGACGGAGACCAGTGAAGGCTATTAGAAGCACTTTTCCGGTGATCACTAGCTTTACTGCGCAGCCTCCAACTGACAGAGACAACGTAAATGTGACGTGAGCAACCTGTCTGAAAGTTGTAAGTCTTCTGGTAGCTGTGCCAAAAGAAATCTCAATCATTCCCAATCTTACAGAGACAGAGACCGTAGATATATGTAAGGAGATAATATGGGCACAGGCTAATTATTGCTAACTAACATGCTAGTTAACATCAGTAATTAAACCTAAACAGCTAATGTAAGTCCAAACTGCCTGTGAGCTTCTCCTGTACTATATGGTAATTCCTCTACTATGCGACAGTAAGTCACTTGGTTATGACACAATCGTTAGCCTATTTTTACAAAAGCGTCTGCTACGGAGCCATAACGTGAGGTACAAGGTAATGGAGCCTTTTATACATTGTCGTGTTTCTTTAGAAATGAAAAATGGACAAATAGAGTCTTTAAACGCTTCAGATGTAAAGTTATTCGCTGTCAAAGTGACGTCAAAATGAATGGGAGTCAATGTAATGCTAACGGCAGGTGATCACTTGTTAGCATCAAAATGGCGCCATAGGAGCTACGCATTCCAGACGCTCGCTTACCCCCATGATTTTTGTGTCTATGATCTAAAAATAAAATCTGCCATAAAGCATTGTGGGAAAAAGTGTCCCAATGTGGACAGATTAAGGAATTTCCTCCAAAATGTGCACGTTGATAATTATGATTGAAAGACTTTAAATTACTATTAACTATACTTTTGAATTAAATAAATGACTACTTTTACTATTACTTGCTATACATGTAAAGAAGACTCACAGATGTAAGGGACGGGAATGGAAATGAACAGGAAGGGGAAAAAAAAAAAATAAAAAAAGGACACAGTCCAGCGTTATTTATATTTTCTTTGGATCTTCTCCTCTAAGTTAAAACAAAACTGCAACACTCTCCCCTCCATATCTCAAAACTATTTTATTTATGACAAACGTGACAAAATGTTGAAGAAAAAAAAAAAAAAACAGCCACTATCTTATTTTTAATTGAGAGCTGTTGAACTGTTATTACAGCCATGAAATGAGAACAGACTGCTGATTTTGGTGAGACCACAACCACTATACAGAGCATTAAATCTGGGATTACAACAAGTTAGAGACCGTGCTCTCCCAAAGACGCCAGACTACCTCCCTTTGGCAGAAGATTTTCTCTTTATGTATAAGTTGTCAAGGTCAAGGTAAAATGTATCATCCCACAAGGGGAAATTCATGTGGTCATTCATTTTGCACTCTTGTCACAACATATTCTCTAAACATATAGACACCACAGACAAATCAATAAACATGTATATAACAAAAAAGTAACAAGTACAATAGGAATGACAATAACAGAAGTCAATCATCACAATACAAAGAATAAACAATACTACAGAAATGACAAAGACAATCTGACATCTAATGTTTACGAAACATTAAGATAGCTAAAAATAAAAAAAAAAAATATATATATATATATATATATATATATATATATATATAAAAGTAACTAGGAGTGGTTGTCAAAAAAGGAAAATTGGATCTACCATCCAGTTAAAGTGCCAGTGCAGGATCAAAGTACTTGCGATGTGCAGGGTCATTAAACAGTCTGATCACTGTAGGCACAAATGATTTATTGTACCTTTCCGTTTTAATTCTCTGTTGTAAAATTCTACCAGTTGACCTATTGCTTCTCATAAATTTATGATGAAGAGGGTGAGTGGGGTCATTAAGGACTTGGTGGGGTCTTTTTAGGATAAGCTCATTGTACAGCTGAGTTGCTGACACCTGATCAAGTCCTATGATCTTACTGGCCATCTTGATCATACGCTGCAGTCTCTTTTGGTCCTTAACATGCATGTTACCAAACACGCAGATAAGGCCAAAAGACAGAACACTCTGGAGAATACTTTTATAAAACATTACAAAGATGTGTCTGTCTAGTCTAAAAGTGTTTAGTTTCCTAAGGAAAAACATCTGCTGGTGCATTTTCTTAGTTTTATTCAATGCACAGTCATTAAAAATTAATTTAGAGTCAATTTCAACTCCCAAATATTTATAGGTTGATACTCTCTCTACAAGTTCACCATTGGTCTTAGAAGGGGGGACTATAATTCTGTTTTTGCTAAAATCTATGACCATCTCTTTTGTTTTCTTCACATTTATTTCAAGAAAATTGTCAGAACACCACTGAGTGATACCCTGGAGTTCCCTCTGGAATTCATTCACAGAAGAAATGTCAGATTTTAAAAAACCAACCAATGCTGTATCGTCAGCATATTTAAAATAAGTGTAAGCTGAAGAGGAGGCTTGACAATTATTAGTGTACAATGTGTATAAAATAGGCGACAGAACGCACCCTTGTGGTGCCCCTGTGTTTATAGTTTTTAAGGATGATATACAAGAATTAAATCTGACTTGCTGACTGCGATCCGTCAAGAAGTTATAGATCCAAATAATCAATTAGGGATTTACTCCCAAATGCACCAATTTTTCCACCAACAGGTGGGGTTGGATTGTATTAAAAGCGCTGCTAAAGTCAATGAACACAATCTTGACCAGGCTCTTAGCATGCTCAAGGTGCTCATGAATGCTGTTAATCAAAAATAGCAGCGCATCCTCAACACCTCTCTCTGCACGATAAGCAAATTGATTTTGGTCTAAAAGAGGTGAGAGCTTATGGAGAAGTTCCTTTAAAATTATTTTTTCAAAACATTTCATAACTGTGGATGTAAGGGCAACAGGGCGCAGATCATTGAGTTCCTTAGGTCTATTGTTTTTAGGCACCGCACTATTAAGGATTTTTTCCATAAACTGGGAACAACACTAGTGTCTAGTGACAGCTGGAACAACCTGTGAAAGGGCTGTGCCAGCTGATCAGAACACACCTTTATTGTCTTACAGCTGATACCATCAGGTCCACAAGCTTTGTGGGGGTTTACACGTCTAAAAGGAGATTTGACATCGTCCATAGAGATGTCAATATCCACACCTTTCATGTCTCATACTGCTGTAATGGCCTCATTCTGTTCTGCTTTAAAATCATAGATGTCAAATCTACAGTAAAAAATCATTTAATTGATTTGCCATGTTAAAATCATTGTCTGCTACCATAGGGTGCTTCTTGGGCTTGTAACCTATAATAGATTGAACTCCTGCCAGGCTCTTCTAACATCATTTTTTAAAAGCTTTTAATTCATGTTTGTATGCTGCTTTGCACTCATTGATCTTGCTTTTGATTTTTCTCTTCTCTACTTCCTCCTGATTTAAACAGACGTTTTTTCTCATTAAGAAACTGCTTTAACTCTGGAGTAACCCAGGGCTTATTATTAGGAAACATCTTAATAGTCTTTCGGGGGATGATCATATCCTCACGTCATTGACGTTATCAGTCCCGTCAGTAACGACGTACCAGTCTGTGCACTCCAGGCAGTCCTGAAGAGTCTCCGTCGCAGTAGCAGACCAGCATTTAACCTCCACATTTTTCGCTTTCTCACTCCGTAGTCGGGACACATAGGAAGGCATCAGCTTAATCATATTATGGTCAGAGTTCCCTAAACCAGGCAAAGCCTTAGAATAAAAGGCATCCTGGATGTTTCCATAGCAATGGTCTAGGCAAGCTTCATTACGCGTAGAACAGGTGACATATTGTTGATACGTAGGAAAATGTTCCTTTAGGCTGCATAAATTAAAGTCACCCATCACAAAATTGGCTGCGTCGGGGCCTCTTCCTCCGCTTTAGCTACAAGTTCCTGAATCATAGTGGCAGCAGCCAATGTGTCGGCTGAGGGCGCAATATACACAACAAACAGTCTGATTTGGTGTATTTCCCTCGGCAGATGATAAGGCCTTAGGCAGAGCGCTAGTAGTTCAATATCCTTCGTGCAGATCTGATGCTTCATCGTAATATGACCAGGATTACAATATTTATTGTTGATAAACGCACACACACCTCCACCTTTTCTTTTCCCGGAGTTCAGGTTACGATCCATCCTCACCAGCGTGTAGCCCTCTAGGTCGACCAGCGAGTCAGGATCCCCCTCAGTGAGCCAACTTTCTGTCAAGCAAATAAGGCAGGATTGCCTAACCGATATTCCGATATTCCGACGGATTGTCAACAATTATTAAAACAAACAAAACACAGCTGACAGAGCGTGCAGAAGACCGTGTCGCCGTCTCGCGCATGCCCGTTATTCATGTGCCAGTGTGTATGCTGCTCTATTTAAACATGTATGCTCGTGGTTTATTTTTTATCCCAAAAACTAGCAAACAACATTAATTTACATTAATTTCACTGGTTCAAGAAAAATTTAATGGCAACATAATGTAAGTCAACTTTCCTGCTAATCACCATAAAATATATAACTTCCAAAAACTATACAGTATGTTGGAGCCATAATGTAACTTAAACATTTTTTGGTGACATGAATATATATGCAGTTTTATGTTTGATTACTGGGTGGAGCATTGTCACCAGAAATAAAGGTAATCAAAGGGAAAAGCAAGCAGCTTTTCATTGTGTCAGTGTTGCATGTCAGCATAGACGGATTACGGCAGTGGTTCTCAAACTTTTTCGGTCATTCCCCACTTTGGACAAGGCGGAATTTTCAAGCCCCACCTGCCCCCATCGGCCCAACACAATGCTAGTGAAATACGCAACAAGCTTAAACTGTTCCAAATTATTGAACAACTAGTATCAGTACAGTAACAAGTTGTATCTAAATACAAACTAACAATCTACATCCAATAACAACAAGTTCAAAATTAATCGTGGCTGCAATGAGCCTGTTTTGCATTGCACAATTTCTCAAACTGGGGTTGCAGGCTTGATACTGCCACTCTCAAGTCATGCTCAATGTTCAGCTGAGATCTGTACTTTGTTTTCAGTGAAGCAACAGCTGAAAAGCCCATCTCACAGAGATATGATGTGGCATAATAATATAATATAATCCAATAATATAAGATATATTACACTGCATAATGAGCACTTTTACTTTTTGGTACTTTAAGTACAGTATATTTTATTTAAGCACAATGTTGAATGCAGGACTTGTAACTGACAATTTGTAACTCTACAACACTGTTTTTTTTTTACTTTTACTGAAATACATGATGTGAGTAAGTCTTCCATCTCTGGAAATCACCAACAACAGTCATGCATGAATAGCTGCAGCTGTGTTTAACACTGAAAACACACAGCTCAGTACAGCATTTACTCAGGGCTCTTAAGTTTTAAGGACAGGCAGTGACAACTTTTGTTGAGGAAGTAACCTCCTTAAATGCACATATGACAATTATTCACCTCAATGATAAATTCATTAATTTTAATGAATTAATACACCCCTGGACTGTAATATTTCAGATGTGTTTTGAGCAAGATTTCTGCTCATGTTCAAAACTTTTTGCACATTCAAAATATATCTGTGTTCTCTGAGATTTGGAGGAGTCATGATATTTTGAGAAAAATAAAGTACCTAAAAAAAAAACCTATAAAATAATCTACCTGCACCATAGTCTGCTGTGCATTACGTGATTGCTGTGCTGATACGGTAGATCTCAGACCTTCTGACAGACTCAGAGCCCTGTTTGGGAACGTTTAGGGAAGTGTCTGTACGCTGCTCTATGCTTTTTTCTCATTGGTTGTTGCGTTAAATCTTACCCAGATACAATAGTACTATTTTCTGATTGGCTATTGTATAGCTCCTTTCTTTATTTTTTGATTGGCTGATAAGTGGCAGGCTTGACTAAGAACTCCAGGGAAGACACGCTTGATTCCTGTCAGTTCCATAGTGAGAGCGGCGCACCAGAAAACTTCTGGGCGCTGCAGAATATTAAATATGTTATAAATAGTTTTTCCGCGTGAGAAATACAATGTGTGGCGGGAGTGCGTGACAGTCACGCTCAATGTGTGACACTTGAGAGCCCTGGTTTCCTTGCAGCTCTGCTACAGTAGCAGCGAACCTTTAACGTTACCTAACGGTCACATCGTCTCTAAACGGTCCGCTCACAGTGAAGTCCTGCACGGATCAACAGATGTTAGAGTCCGGCGGCTGCTCGCTCTGTTTGTTAAGACGCACCGAGCAGATTAATGGAGCCGCTCGGTGTTTGACCAGCTAATAAGCCGTTAGCCTGTTATCTTGAACTTTGTCTGAAGGCGCCGAGTGGCCAGCCAGGCTCGACACACCGACACATTTCCGCACATCCTCCACTCAAAGTTTAACCGCTAACCCCCCCGGTACCGGTCAGAGAGGCGTGTTTGTGTCTCGGTCCTCCGGTCGCCCAGCGACGGGCGACGGTCAGTTTTTAATTAGCCTACATTGGTAACAGTTAATTTTGTTACGGTATGAACTTAATCCTAGGAAAGGCAAACAATATAAGACCTTTGACCTTTTTTGGGAGATTTGATCTCACTTGCGGGCGTCAAGGAGCCGCTATCAATATGCGGGAGATTCCCGGAACTTCCGGGACAGTTGGGATGTCTGGATAAGGATATAAAGGCATAAAAAGGAAAATTTCCTTCCGTTTGCGCGCCCTCCTGTCACGTCTCTATTCCCCACCAGTGGGGGCGCGCCCCACACTTTGAGAACCGCTGGATTACGGCATGGGCAAAGTGGGCACGTGACCAGGGCCCTGACACTCCAGGGAGCACCCTAATGATCGGTTGAAATAAAATGTTACTATCATTGTGCGACGCCAATAATTCATTCACGGTACGAGGGGTATTGTTTATTTGTATTGAATTGGAAAGCAGAATGAAACTTACCTAAAAATGAAATGGACTATACTTAATTATATCCTAACTGTGCTACAGTGAGCATGCAGTCATTGAATAAACTGGTCACCACACTCAAAGTTATTTAACGTTTCTGACATTGGTTTATTGGCAGCCCCGAACACGTTCTCCTTTCTCGCAAAGCATTGGCCTAATGTAGGTCTGGTTAAAAGACTCTACATAGTGGACATACGGAGCGTGCCTATGTTCCCACATTTCTAAGATTTCTTTCAAAATTAGGCCCTATGTGCCAACATTTCCTTCTTCATAAATTTGTATCAAATTGTATCCCCTTTTTTCCCAATTTGGTAGCCATTACACCCAACCTATTATCCAGTAGCAATGGGCTACAGATGGAATGTAACCCTAATTTTAAGAAAATCTTAGAAATGTGGGGGACATAGGGCCTAATTTTCTGTGAAAAAAATTTTAGAAATGTGGGAACGAGGGCTGTGGGATCATTGGGCTGACCCCGTACATACAGTTTAAAGACTTTTACAGTAAACTGTGCTTGCTGAGATATGTTGTTGTTGTTGTTGTTCGGACTTCTCACCACCAGAGGTCATACTTTTACTCTGTTACTGTGTTTCTCATCATCAGACAGGTCTTCGTTGTGTTGTACTTTGACAGACAATCAGTCGGTCGGTTTCCCACTTTGGTCCGGGCTGAAACATCTCACCAACACTTATGGCAGGTTTGATCCTTGAGGGCCACCAACATCTTGACTATGTTGGTTTTCAGTGAAATATCTTGACAACTGTTTAATGGTTTGGAATGAAATTTGGTACAGATACTCATGGTGCCCAAAGACATAGCCTACTGACTGTAGTAATCATCTGACCTTTGTTCTATAGCACCCCACCAGGTCAAAGTTGTCACTTGTCCTGTAAAATATCTCAACATCTAATTGATGGATTGGCACTTTTGGACCTTATCAGAGCCTTTTTTATAAAACAGCTACCTGTTGCTGATAGAAACACTGACCTTCAACCAGACAGTAAGTGTAACGTAAAAACTCAAACTACGAGCTAACGGAGGCTAAAAAGCTCTGTAGAGCTGCAGAGTTCAGTAATATTTACATACAGTAAGTACACAGACAACAAAGTTATTAAAAACACAACAAATATTGGAGTTATAATGTCTTTTTAATCACACATATTGGCGGCTGGCTTTGAGCTCTGGACACAGCTTGGCCTCCAGGTCTTCTATCTTTATCAACTCCACATCTCTGGAGCCGGAGAGGCTGGCGGCCCGGCTAATCTTGGTGAGCGTTTCCTCGTAGGGCGGAGGCAGGTAGACCATGACGTAGACCCCGTCCGACCCATCGGAGCTGGTGCTGGTGTGGCGCTCTGCGTTCCTGGTCAGGGACGAGAGGATCTCGGCGCTCCCCTCTGCGTCCTGCAGGGCCAGAGCGATGATGTTGGCCAGGGTCAGTTTGCTGCGGGAACACTGGCGGTAAACCAAACCGACCAGGAGAACCAGCAGGAGGACGGAGAGGACCGGGACGACGACGTAGAGCACCAGCTCCGTCTTTCTATCCTCTCCCAGCTCGAACTCCTCCCAGCTGTTGCCCTGGAGATCAACGAAAAAGAGTTGAGTTAACCCTTGTGTTGTCCTTCCTGAAATTTACACTTTTTGTCACTTTTTTTCAATGTTTTTGAGGCATTTTTCAACGTTCAACTACCACCACTATACACTAACATCAACTTATTACTTATTACTCATTTTTTAAATGTACAGTCAATAAACCTCATTTAGTCTTCATGAAATAGAATAGTAAAACACCATTGAGCCTTCAGACACTAACCCCCAACACCCACCCCCCAAATTCTTCTTGTCGGTTATTGGCTGGAACACCGCTTGTTATGTTTGGTGGTGCAGGTTGGCATAGTTTGTTTTTCTTGACGTTTGTGGAGCCTGGGCTGTCTACAGAGACCACGTTTTTTTTTTTTTTACACTGTGTTCAGGGGACAGGCACCTAGCGGATAGTGGGGAGATGTTTGCTGTATGTGATAAAAATGTTCTAGTTTAAAATACGATTTTCTAAGTTTCTACATCAGAAAATGTGGGTTTCTTTCAAGCAAATTGCCTGTAAATTTAACATTGGGTTGTTGCATACAACGCTCTTCTCAAGGAAAAATAAGGATCAGATCTCTCATAGAATTTGGGGTTTTATTAAATGTTACAGCATTTGAAAAACTATGGAATGGTTTCTAAACAGTATCCTGACTAAACTTTGACAGTCTGTGATTATCCACTCAATCATAACTACTTGTTGAAATAATAATCACTTTTTTTAATTCAAAAATTAGGGATAATTTCATATAAATGAGGTTTATTGACCATGAATTAAAAAAAAAAAAAAAAAAAAAAAAAAGTGTACAACTAATGGGAATAAGTTGATGTTAGTTTGTTATCCGGAGGTAGTGAAAAAAGGCAGAAAAAAAGCCACAGAAACCAAAAAAAAGCTTCAAAAACCTCGGAAAAAGGGTTAACCCAGGAGGACAACAAGTTGCATGGTGGACAGGAAGACAACACAAAGGGTTAAAATGAGGCTTAAAGGACTCTAAAGTGAAAAAAAAGAAACATAAAGAGAAAACAAAAATAAAAGGAAAGTCTCCTGCTAACACTTTACTATCTCCTTTTTTGGTTCTCCATTAAAATGTTGTAAAAATCATATTTATTGGTCCATTACAACATAGACAATGCACAGTTTTCCTTTCCTCGCTTGAGAAGTAAAGTCATTATAGAAGACTTACGGCACAATGTCTCAACCTTTTTTATTCATTCAATTCAATTCAATTCAACTTGATTTATAGTGTCAAATCATAACAAAAGTGATCTCAAGACACGTTACAGATAGACCACACTCAACAATACAAAACACTTTCAACAATTCAACAGTTGGAGAGTTGTCAGTTTGTCAGGGGACATTTTTATTCTGTTTTCAAGAATAAAGGGGAACGGATACATGGATTCTACTGTACGGTATGTAAATAATGGCACATTTTAAACTTTTAGATTAAGAAAGAGTCCGCGACACTGACCATTACGCAAGCAATCGAATGGTCAGTGTACAGGACTCTTTCTAAGCTCCTGATCTGCTACTATTGTTCACATCCTACGACCTGCCCAACAAAAGTGGTGTGCAAAAAAAAAAGTTAAACGTTAAACTTTAAACTTTAGAAAAAAAAAAATTCAACATATCAGCTTTAGAAATCTCCTTTAGCCACACAGAGTCAAATGTTGAGACACGTCTATGAGTATAAAAGCAGAGCATGGACTAAGATAAGACCAGAAGATAAGTCTGAGGAACTGTGAGATGATTAATGGGGCAGGAAAGAATAAAAAAACAAAGTTTCATACAGAAATTTGTATAGATTTTTGGAATATTTCTCCATTTGTTTTGTGTTTAATATCTTCGGCCCTCAGCTTTAGCAGAAACAGTGGACTGATCCTTGCAAACACATAGTGTGGCCAAGCTTCATTCAATGGCACAGCATGTTATTTTAGATCGTTGTGAAGACTAGACCTAAGTCGGCTAAGATTACGAATATCTCCATTTTAAAATAAGTCTGCAGCTGTGTCTTGGGTTTAAAAGTTTCAATTGCTGTAAGCGCTTGAAACCAGCAGAAACAAAACGTGAAAGGAACATTTTTCCTACTAATTTTGAATCCCATAAGTTTAGGTTGATTTTATGGATGAGAGGAGAATTTATTTTCAGATTTTCACCGCTGAACTTGGCCTGTACACACCCAAGCCTCCTGTGTGGATGGCGCCCTGTCGCCCAGTCGCACGAGCCTCTGCCTGCCGGTCCAAACCGCATCCAGCTGCTGTCCCACAGCGCCGCATGATGCTCAGGGGACGGACGGAGGTGGACGGGCCCACGGATGGACGGATGGAGAAATGTGCTTGTAGTGTGAATAGATGATCAACTAAAGCATCCAGTTGTTGGTCCAGTGGGGGCAAAGGGAGGGAAGTATAAGGAGGGAGGGAGGGAGAGAGGGAGAGGTGGGGGTGGGGGGTGTTGGGAGTCAAGGTTAGGCGAGTTGTTGGGAAAGCCTGATGGGGGGAGGAGGAGGGGGGGAGGTCAAGCAGCTGCTCACATGTCGACAAGTGCAGCAGAGCAACAGGATTCAGGCCAAAGATGAGAGTGTGTGTGTGTGTGTGTGTGTGTGTGTGTGTGTGTGTGTGTGTGTTCTTGTTTAACAATACTTGTGGGGTCTCGACAGCTTTGTGGGGCCAAATGTTGGACCCCACAAGGTTTTTTAAAAGGGCTGTTTGAGGGTTAAGACTTGGTTTTAGGATTAGGGTTAGAATTAGGTTATGGTTAGGGTGAGGGTTAAGGTTAGGCATTAGTTGTGATGGTTAGGTGAGGGTAAGGGTTAAGGTTAGTGGGCATTTAGTTGTGATGGTTAAGGTTAGGGGTAAGGGTTAAGGTTAGGCTTTTAGTTGTGATGGTTAAGGTTAGGGTAAGGGTTAAGGTCAGGCATTTAGTTGTGGTGGTTAGGGTTAGGGTAAGGGTTAAGGTTAGGCATTTAGTTGTGATGGTTAAGGTTAGGGTAAGGGTTAAGGTTAGGCTTTAGTTGTGATGGTTAAGGTTAGGGGTAAGGGCCGCGGAATGCATTATGTCAATGACGGGTCCCCACAAAGATAGTGAGACGACCAGTGTGTGTGTGTGTGCATGATGTGTGTGTGTGTGTGTGTGTGTGTGCATGCGCATGCATGTGTGTGTGCGGCGCATGTGTGTGTGTGTGTGTGTGTGTGTGTGTGTGTGTGTGTGTGTGTGTGTGTGTGTGTGTTTGTGTGTGTGGGCCGCCTCCTTACATTAATCCTCTGAAATGTTGCATGAGAGAGAAAATACCAAAATTATCTAAAAAATTGCAAAGAAATGTTATTTAAAACATAGTATTTGTTTGAGGGAGGACCCCTAAACCAAGGAGAGTTCACATCCACGACGCCCACCTCTGGGATTGGTCCAGTGGCACCAGAAACATTCGGGGTCGGATGTCCCGCTTACTAACGAGATATTTGTCACCTTCCCGCTTTTATGTTGTAATTTTAAGCTCAAGACGATTGTGATTGGTTTAAAGAAATGCTAATTAACTAAAGCACGTTTTTTTCTCCCATCACAGAGTGCTGAGGATCTAGCCAGACCTCCTCCACAGCGCTGTGGAGCAAGGTCTGGCAACACAGACTAATCTCTAATCTCTCCCTAACCATAACTGCCTCCTCCTAGAGATGTTGTCCTTTTTTGTCCCTACTGCCACCGCCTAATATTACATTACAGTTTTTCTCCATTGGTTTGGCTCATTTCTTGAAACAGAAATGACATTCTCAAAACAACATGGACAAACCCTAAACCACTTGGCAATTGTTCACAACAGAATTGAAATTCTCATTAATTTTCATCAAATTGCAAATGTCTTGGTTCATGTCTCAATGTCTCAGTATATCTTGCAAATGATTAAGTACAGGTAGCCTACATTTAGCACAATTTCCAAGTGAATAGATCTAGTTGATCTAAACTGATTGTTGATTCTCAGTCTAATGGTTGTTCTTCCAAATGTGTCAGGGTCATTTCATTGTGTAAGTCATCACATGCACAATAGTTCGTTCAATTGTCAAAATTAGTCAAGAACATAATATTGACCTTAGAATATTGAAAAATTGATGACAGCAATTGACAGGTGAAACTAGAACTTGATCAATAAAAAGACAAGTTTGACACATCTCAGATGACCGATCAAACAGTATGTTTAGTTACCTGACAGGTGCTGTCCATGATTGTGAATGCTGCCAAACATGTATATATAGAGCTTGACCATGCAGGACCAGTACTATTTCTGAACATAGAGGCACCTGGCCAAGTAAATGAACAAGGGCAACTGCCTGCTCGAGGAAGGGGAGGAGGGGTAAAGGGTAAAAGGTGGTGGAATAGGGGAAGAGGCAGAGAAAACAGGTATGTAGTCAGTCAAAGATGGAATTAAATGTTGTACAGGACAGGACACTGTGCATATAGAGCAAGAAATATATTTATTTACTCATTTACCTATTCATTTAGTGTGTGTGTGTGTGTGTGTGTGTGTGTGTGTGTGTGTGTGTGTGTGTGTGTGTGTGTGTGTGTGTGTGTGATAGACCTAAAGTAATATTCTACCTCAATGGGATGTTATGATACTAAAAAATGACAAGAACAATATTGGAGACCATGGAATGGAATGGAATAGTTTATTTTCATACAGTATTGATGATACAGTTTACAGTAGTATTCCAGTCATGCATTAGAATTGTGGTAAAATTACTGTAAGTAAAACAATACAATTATATTGGTAACTCATTCTGTAAGGAATACATAAGGTATACATTACTTAATGAAGTGTTGTCCTTTGAATTCTATGTTCAGGATTGGACGACAGACTCGCACGGGTGGCAGAGGAAAACCTCTCAGTGAACAACAAGAACAAGAGATCTGGAACATGGTGATTGCAAATAATGCCATCACATTGAGACAGATACATGCTGCAATCCTACAAGACAATGCCATGTTCCAAAATGTCGACACTATAAGCATCTCCACAATAGACCGGCTATTGAAGAAGCTTCAGATGACAATGAAGCAAATTTACAGGGTACCATTTGAGAGGAACTCTGATTGAGTGAAAGAGCTTGCGGTAGCAATATGTACATGTAAGTCAGTTACTGGTTGTCCATCATTATAACCTTTTTTTCATTATAACCATGTGAATAAAAATGGTTACAATTTCCTTAGCAGTATGAGTGCAATGTGTGATGTCAAACCTTGAGGCTACTTCTTACCCTCAAATCCTTTTTTTTTTTTTTTTTCAGTTTTATAGCACAATTGTATTCTGTTAGCTAGACAAAAACAGTACAGTAACCATTGTCAATGAAGGACTGGGCTAAGACTGAAAGGTAGACATGAGGGATATTTCAATGGTCCCTCTGCCATAGTGACAAAACATCTAAACATTTTTTACTTGCAGTGCTTACACAATGCCAAAGAGACAAAGCATTTTGGGAGCACTGACTATTTAAAATGAGAAAGGAATTTAGTTTTGAAGCATGAGTGAACAGTTTTGGGAGAGATATGAGCTTTTGCAAGTGAACTATAGTGTTGTGCTGAACTGTAAGACTGTTTTTCCAAATGATCTTAGAGTTTTGAGAATGTAATTTCTGTTTCAAGAAATGAGCCAAACCAATGGAGAATAACTGTATAACAAGTCAACTCCTTTGAACTGTAGGTGGCGACAAACACCAGCTTTCACTGGGAGCTGATTCACCTGTGCAAAAGCATAGACTGTTAATATTAACATAATAATATACAGTCTATGTGCAAAAAGACGTTAAACACAACCGGAAAATTTAAAAGATTAGGCCTTCACAATAAAAGCACAAGTAAAAAAAAAACAGGCCTACAAAACAAAGATACATTAAAACAACATATATCCATATAGTATAGAGTGTCAAATCTATCTATCTATCTATCTATCTATCTATCTATCTATCTATCTATCCATCTATCTATCCAGCTATCTATCTATCTATCTATCTATCTATCTATCTATCTATCTATATGTATATCTATCTATCTATCTATCTATCTATCTATATATCTATCTATCTATCTATCCATCTATCTATCTATTCATCTATCTATCTATCTATCTATCTGTCTTATT